>NC_053027.1:88117427-88281522 GCF_003073215.2 Triticum urartu
TTCCATGACCATGCCGAATGGCTCATGCACAGGAAGAGTAATTGAATGTACTAAAATTGTCGACAAATTTAACACATAATAAAAAATGATGGCATGATATAATTCACATATAAGATGACTGGCTAACCATGGTGGCATTGCAAAATTCACATATATGATGCCTGGCTGAACAAGATGGCATTGCGTGATTCACATATACGATAAAGAAACTAAACAGATGGCATTAACACAAAGCATGTCTAAACTAAGCATATGACATATTTGATGCATCCAATAAGCAATGCAAGGCACTATATGCATGATATTACCAACATCAGCATGCCAAGTTAGAGCGAAGACCTCAGGGGGTAAATAGGAGTGGTCTTCTCCTTCTGAATCCCCCTTAGAACAGTTATCTTCCTCTTGATTACGATCCGAAATGGGTGGAGGGGGGATGCCTTTGTGCTCACCATGGAGCGACGTCTGCATGAAATTTATTGCCACGTAAGGCTCGTCTCTTTTGCTCTACATGTTTAGTTCCATTGTGTACAATAACTGACATGCATAGGAATAAAACATAGTGAGATTATGTAAGGAGTGCATGCACAAATCTAGAATGATGGTAGCAAACTGTGGATAGACCCAAAACCAATGATAGCAGGCAGATAATAGCTTTAGTTAAAAAATAAAGATAATGGCTCCTTTAATGTTTGTTTGCACCCAACATGAAACTCATAGTAGACACACGAGATTAACCAGATAGTAGACAGATAGTACTGATTGCTACCCCAATATGTACCCCACAACCATTTAAAAACTCAAGTTTCAGCATTAGTTTGGACTTGACTCGGAGTCTAATAGGTGAACACGACGATAAAGTAGCATGCCATCATATTAAGCGATGCATAACGTAAGCAGACACGGAAGAGTGCGACCTCTCTTGCGGACCCGTGTAGTCCTCAAGGTCATCTGCTCAGTTGATGATGGTAATGCAGTTGTCGTGGCTGCAGGCGTTGGGGAAGAAGATCTGAGGCGGCGAAAGACAGTCTGGAGAGCGGATCCCTGCCGTGGTGAACCCTTCCGTCGTTGGAGCAGCTAAGCTGGGGTGGAACAGAGCACAGCAGGAGCAGGGCAAACCACACAAGGTTTTCTTTGACACATATCTGGAACAGAAGTAATTGTGTAAGGGCTTGTTTGAATTTGAGGATTCTACAATGCAGGGATAGGAAATAGACAAGAATAGAATAGGAATGCACGTGCAAAACAGAGAATTTAAAAACACAGGATTTATGCTAATCTGGGTGTTTGATTCACAAGAATTGGGAGATCACAAGATGCAAAGAAGCAAGGTGAGATTAGGTCAAACCACAAGAAAATGTACGGTTATAATGCTATTATGCTACTATCTCTTAGTCTTGTGCTTCATGAATAAGAATTTGAAAATGAGGACAAGTGGAAATTAAAATTCCTACGGTTTTTCTTTCAAGGAGACACTAAAGGAACAAATCCTACAGTTTTCCTTTGCTCCATTCCTTTAAACCAAATTCATGAATAGTAGTACCATAGGAAACTTTTCAATTTCTATGTTTTTCCTTCACTTTTCCTTTCAAGCACTAGCGATTCTAGTAGGCCGGCTTGAGCAAGGAAAAGCCTACACTCAAAAAATGTCTTTGTGCTACTTCTATTACTTTGGACCCAGGCCACTGCCCTACTAGCTCAACTCCCAGGCCCATCGACAAATGCACAGCTCAAACACGCAGAGATTAATAATGATCGTGTTCAAGAGAGTCCATCACGGATAGCTAAATTGCCTGGTACCTCACTGCTTGTCATATAGTAGGAGAAACTAATCGTATTTGACGTTACTGCATGTGCTCAATGGACAATATATATATATGTATATAGTGTTACTATTCATCACCCAGGCTGCAGAATAAGTTATTCTTCATCTGAGGTAATCTTACGATCATTTCATAATTAAATTACATTTCGAATTCAAATAGTTACATTCCTATTGATTCACTACGTAAAATTTGACATAAGAAAATAAAAATATAGGTCATAAGACAAGAAAATTTACAGTTTATGTGTATTTTAGACTATGTTTTTATGTTTGTAATTTTACATACATAAAATATTTTTTAGGCAATTATATATTTTCTTACGGTCCCTTTTTGTGTCGGAAATAAGACAAACTTACGGAACGTAAAATTATGGTGCATTGATGGTAAAATAAAAGGGGTGAAGAATAACTATTCCTCACCCAGGGTGACGAATAGCGTGACCCTATATATATATATATATATATATATATATATATATATATATATATATATATATATATATATATATATATATATATATATAGGATAGCACTATTCTAATCTCAGGATTAGAATAACTATATGGATCACGGTGCCCTTATATATATGGTCCGATGGACACATACCGGAACCGACGCACTCGATAAAAATCCAAAACCACCTACCCCACTACCGTACCTCTCCCCAACTCCCCCGATCCACCCGCTACCCACCACATCCTCCCGATCCACCGCCGCCGCCTACCCCGGCTCCTTCAGGCGCGCCGCCACCCCCGCCTTCTCCTGGCCGCCGACCGCCTCCTCCCGGCGCGCCACCGCCCTGCCTTCTCCCGGCGCGCCTCCGCCCCGCCCCGCCTCCCCTGACGCACCGCCTTTGCCTCCTCCTGGCGCCTCCGACCCTGCCTCCTCCTGGCGCCTCCGCCCCTGCCTCCTCCTAGCCCGTGCCTTTTCCATGCCGGCCGCCTCCTTCTCCCTCCTCCGCTACGCGTCACCGCCACCGCCCAGGCGCGGCCTCGATCCGGCAGTGCCGCCGCCCACTACTACCAAGACCCCGGCCCACCGCCGCCCACCAGCACGACCCGACCTTCCATCTGCTCCGGCGCGGCCTGCCCTTTCCTCAGGCGTACCCTCCTCTAGCGCTCCTGCTTCGTCGGCACAGACACGGAGCACCAACACGTGTCTTCTTGCTGTTGTTGTTTCATATTGATGTTGCTATTTCGATTCCTGTTGTTCTTCTTGTTGTTCATCTAGTTTGTCAACAAAAAGAGAGTGATTAAAAAATGGATGTTAAATCCCTGAAAAATCTGACTGGAACTAAATTATTTTTCGGCTGACCCGGTAAACAGCCTTGCCATTCTGGATTTGTATGCTGCTGCACCCCTTGTAGGATTTATTTGCCAAAAACAAATATGCACATGTTTATGTGAAAGGAAAGTAATTATGTGTCGTGAAGTTCGTGTATTGCTGCCGAGGAAGAACTCATATGCATCTCTCTCCCATGTGTTTTGTAACATATTTTTTTCAATTCTTCTCGGCAAAAACAATTCCACTAAAAAAAGCAACTGAATGAGCATTATATGTTAGTTTAGCTGCAAAAAAGAAACATTATATGTTGTTCTCTAGTTCACTCGCCTGTTGGAACAGAAAAAGTGGTCGAAGGTCAAATGTTTTGTTCAAGAAGGTCAAAAGTATGTTAAGTATATTTTCTGGAACACTAACACTCTCAAAAAGCAAAGCTATGGCTTTGTGGTTCCATTCCGAATTATTGAGCTAATTAACGGAGGCTATGTGTCGGAGAGCAAAAAGTGTATTACTTGGTTTCATGGCGAATTAGTGAGTGTATATTGTTGTTTTTGCCAAAGTTTCAAAAATGTTGTGTCTGAGAAGGTCAAGTTTGAGAAAGTGCATTAATTGTTGTAAAAAAAGTTTGAATGTTTGTAAAAAAAATCAGCCTTATCCTTGTGAAAAAACTGATTTTGATGGTACAATGCTTGCTGATGTGTTGGTTGTGCATGTAGCACACGAAGTGTATGTGCTTTGTTGTGTGTAATTTTCTTGATTTTCAGTAGCACGCGAAGTTCATGTTTCAGAAATTTCGAAGTTCACGTGTATCACGTACAGAAGAAAAATGATCAATTGAAAAAAGCGACCGCCTAGGCCATTTCATCGAAAAAGCAAAAAATGCATACAATATCGTGACAAAATTCTATAAGAAGTTCAAATTAAAAAACTGAAGCAGGTCAACGTTAAAAAAATTGAAGTTTTTAATATCTAAAAGACAAATTTGAAGTTCAAAAAATTTGAGCAAAAGAAGTTAAAAAAAGTAGTTTAAAAATCTTTATAATGGATTTTCCCCGTTTGTAAATAAATTAGAGAAGTTCAAATTAAAAAAGAGTAGCATTTCAAAAAGATTGTATAAAACTGATTTCCCCATTGTATAAAAACTAGAAGTTCAAATTAAAATAACGACGCGATATCATTGTTTATATAAAAAAACATTTTCCCTATTACTAACCAATAAAACTAAGAAGTTCAAATTTTAAAAGTGGTGAAGTTCGATGTTTATAAAAAAATCGGATTTTTCACAATATTAAAAAAACCAAGAAGTTATATTTTTAAAACATAGAAGTTCAAAAAACTCGATTTTCCTCGTCACTAAAGAATAAAACTAAGAAGTTCAAATTAAAATAACAGAGAAGTTCAAGTACTGCAAGAAATGCATTTTAGGTGAGAAATAAAAGCATAGAAAAAAAGCTTAAAAGGTTTGTTGAAAGAAGTTCAAGTGTTCTGTCCGGGGAAGTTCAAAAATTCTTGCGAGAGAGGTTCACCTTGTATTTCCATGTTCGATTTTTTCCGTATAAAAATCAAATACAATTCTTTACTCAAAATATAAAAAGGTGAAGTTCATATTGAAATAACAGAGAAGTTCGGAGGTTATTAAAACCTAGGATTTACCTATTCAAAATATAAAAAAACACAACGCCATTTTTTTGCACTTTTAAAAACAACTCATAAACGAAAAAATGGTTGCTAGAAGTTCAAGTGCTCGGTGAGGAGAAGTTCAAAAAATTCTTGTGAGAGAGGTTCACCGTATATTTAGATGTCCAAAATACATAAAAAATGTAGTTTTTTGTGTTTTAAAATAATTCTCTCAAACCAGAGAGAAGTTCAAAGTGATAACAACCGGAAGTTCACGTACTACACGGTGTGTATTTCATATAAGAAAAATACAATAAAGTGAAACAGAGTGAAGTTCAAACAGACATGCCCCAGAAGTTCAACTAATTCACGCAGTGCAAAAAACAACACGTCAAAAACAGAGTGAGGTTCAAACAGACATGCCCGAGAAGTTTAATTACTTCACGCAGTGCATTCCCATTCGCAATGAAGGCAAAAATCATGATCTCACCATTTCTCTAATTACTTCAAAACGACAAGGAATATCATTTGTGTAAGTTCAAGTCCTCGGTCGGAGAAAGTTAAAAAATTTATTGTGAGGGGTTTGTATAAAAGGAATATCATTTTTGTAGCACTGACGAAATGTATGAGAAAATTACAAACGAAAATACGTCACAGAAGTTCAACGTGAAAACAGCATGAAGTTCAACTACTACGCTGAATGAATTTCAGATGAAAAACTTTTAAAACCATCGCGAGCATGAAAAAACGATCAACACGGGAAAGTTATGTGCTTACAACAGCTTTCCACCGGTATATCACTTGCTCAATTCCGGTGAGTGGATGGAGAGTTATGAGCAGTGGAAGGAGACCTACGAGCAAAAAAATCACGTGAAAAACAGAGTGAAGTTTAGGTACATGCGCCAAGAAGTTCAGGTTCTTCACGCGGTGCATTTTCAAAGAATCTGTTTCGCGATAGAGGCAGAACGAATGATCCTGCCGTTTTCGAAATTACTTGAAAACGGCTAAGAATCAGAGAAAACCATCAACATGAAAAAGTTTCTCATTTTCCGTAGCTTTTCAACGGTATATTATTTGCCCAATTCCGATAAAGTTTGTAGAAATAATGGCAAAAATACGTTTTTCGCCATTTTCGAAACTGACTTAAAACCGTAAAGAATTGGGAGAAACAATACATACCAAAAAGTTTCGCATTTGTTCAAGCTTTCCAACGCCATATCATTTGCTGCATTCGGACGCACGGTTAAAACATTAGCTCGAAAATACGAACTCGGTAGGACTTGGACCATTTTCTAAATTACTCTTAAACCATTCAAAATTAGAAAAAAACTTTCAAGATGAAAAAGTAGCGCATTTTCATAAGCTTTCCAACGCCATATCATATGCCTCCATTGGATTAGCCGTTTAGAAATGACATCGAAAAAACGAACTCAGCTGTTCGGTTTATGAAATTTTACGTTTTTTCAAATTACTCTTTAACCATAGGGAATTAGAGAAAACTTTCAACATGTGGAAGGAGCGGTTTTGCAGCAGCTTTCCAACGCCATATTATATGCCTTATTCCGATAAACGGTTTAGAAATGCGATCGAAAATACGATTCACGTTTTTTGTGCGGAGAAAAAACGATTTTCAAAACTGCTCTTAAACCGCTTATATTTTGCCAAAAATATAAGTTGGGTCATGATATTGGTGTCCATAGCTTTCCAACGGTATATCGCAAGCCCCATTTTGGCAATGTTGGCGGAAGTTCAACCTAGTTCACAGGGAAGTTCAACGTACTACTAGCGGGGCAGGTCAGGTTGTGATCAGAATATTATTCTGATCCCGTGATCAGAATAGTGTTTATGTGTGTATATATATAAATATATATATATAACATGTAGAGTAAAAAATAGATGTAACAAGTGTACAACCTCTTTGGCGAAGCCATGTCGATCTCAGCGTGATTGGGTCGGTCGGTGAGGATGATCCTTCTGACTTGGCTGTCGGAGGAGGGGAAGAAGATCTAAGACGTTTGGAGATGGAGCCCGGGGTACCGCTCCGCTATGATGGAGGATTTCATCGTTGGAGCAGCTCCGGTGAGTTGTACGACGCCGAGGCCGAAGCATGACAAGAGAGACAACGTTAACCTGAGTGGAATTCTAATAGCATCCCCAATAGATGACATAAAATACATAACCACAAAGTGCTAGATGTAAAATACATCATCCGCTCATCTATGAACTTAACTGTCAAAACTGAATTTAACTGTCGAAACTGAACTTAACTGTCGAAACTGAATTTTTCTGTCGAAACTGAATTTTTCTATCGAAACTGAACGCACTAGTAGCAGAAAAGCAGTAGCAGCAGCAACAGCATCGCGTGTGAGAGCCGAGGCAACTGGTCGTGTAGCAGCATCAGGTGAGGCTACCCCGAGCTGGTAGCCACCACCGGCCAAATAGTCGCCCCACGCCGCCCGCGACCGGCGGTGCGCCGCCCCACCCGCCCCGAAACCACTCCTCACCGCCGGTCCGCCGCTGCCTCGGCCATCCCTCTAGGCCTCCCCGTGCTGAGCTTTTTCTCCGGCGATCCCCACGCCACTGCCCCACCATCGTCGGCGACCTGTAGCGACCCGACCTCAAATGGTCGAATCTCTGTGCATAAGTGTCATCCCTGGATCGATAATGCTGACACACACAGTACTTCGAAGGATTTATAACAGAGTTGCAATCACACACTTATTATATCGATAGTCTCAAGAGAATGCTTAATACAATAATATGGCTTAAGGCCATCTAAATACGATAACAGCGGAAGGCTTGGAAGATAAAGTGAGTCCATCAACTCCAACGGCATAGCTGAGTGCACAACAACGACCTAGCGCACCTTACTCTTCGTCTGAAAAGTCTGCAACATGATATGTTGCAGCCTGAAACGGGTCAGCACATGGAATATGCTGGCAAGATAACACAGTAGAGCAATGGACAAGTAAAGACTATCACTACATGCATATGAGGCTGGTGGAGGCTCTACGGTTATAATATTCTTGCGAAAAGCCAATTTTCCCCTACAACAAAGGAATATATTTATTTAACTATCATGGTAGTTGTTAAAATTTGGAAGGTTCCTCCAACTCAATCCCAATTAAACAGTATTAAACCCAACATATCAATTTAGAGTGATGAGATCAACATGATAATCCAAGAACCAGATACTCAAGATGTCCATAACCGGGGACACGGCTAACCATGATTAGTTTGTACACTCTGTAGAGGTTTGCGTACTTTTCCCCACAAGACTCTGTCGGATCACGGGTTCCGGCAAAATCCTCAAGGTTCGAACACTGGGGTGCGTGCGAAGATCTCCCCCTACCGATCCACGTCCTAGCTTCGCTAGATCTCAAGGGCTAACTCGATCAACTCGCAACGCGAAAGACACAAGATTTATACTAGTTCGGGCCACCGTTGTGGTGTAATACCCTCCTCAAGTGTGGTGGTGGTGGATTGCCTCTTGGGCTGAGGATGAACAATACAAGGGAAAGGACAGTCTCCTGAGGAGAGGTGTTCTTGTGCTTGGAGGGTGTGTGGATGAGCTAGCTCTAGACTAGTTGCCTCGCAACGAGATGACTAGCTATGGTGGTGGCTAGCCCTATTTATAGAGGCCCTGGTCCTCTTCCCAAATATTGAGCGGGAAGGGATCCCACAACGCCAATTTGAAAGGGGACAGCTAGTACAGCTGATCCTGACAAAAGCAGTCTTCGGCTGCTAAAGGCTCTGGTGGTGACGCCGTCTTGGGCTCCACGATGACCTCTGTCCTGCCGTCCTGCTAGTCGTGTTCTTCTTGCACCAATATGGAAACCTTTGCTTGACGCCTCGGTACTCCGTGCCTGCGCTTGATCCCTTAGCACCAAAGAGGAAACAAGGACACTGTGCGCACTGGCGCCCGCCTGATCTTGATCGTCATGGCTCACGTCACGAGAACCTCGCGAAGTTTGCCTTACCTTGAACTCTCCGCCCCTCGCGAGCCAGCCTGGTGAGGGCGCTCCTGAGGAGGTCTTGTGTCGCCCGCCTCACGAGGCTTGGCCCCTCACGAGGGTCTTGGATGCTTGTTGGTGAAGATGGGCCGTACGGTCCCGCTCGCAGAGCCACGCCGTGGGACGCAGGCAGGCAAGTCTAGGGACCCCCATTCCCAGAACACCGACAGACTCGATCGCCTCCGTTAAATTTCTCGCACCGCATGATGTTTGATAAACGGATGACCGAGACACAGTCTTTCAAAAACATTTACTCTTAACTCTGGGTGGACAGTTACACCTAATTTCCCCTACATCTGCTAGCCCACCACTGAAAGAGGTCATGCAAAATACTCAACTACGCTGGAGCCCATAATAGCTTGTGGCCGCACACAGAAGTTTCTAGCATTAATAATCTTATGATCCCTTTGAGCATGGGTGGCGAACCATAGGATGATCACATGGGTACTCCGGGATATCCTTGGACAACACTGGATTCTCCAGGTGCCCGCAACCAATCCACCCAGATGTGTATTTAAGTAGCCACCTTAAGTAAACCATTAATTAGGAATCTCAGATCTATCATGGATACACTCAAACCCAAACCACGTCTAGGAGCATAGCATGGCAGTATGAGCATAACGTAGAAGTAACTCCCAAGGGTTTGATAATAAAAGGGCAATAGGTTCTACCTCATCATTTACTTCCCAACCCACATATTAAGAGATCCTACTCATGCAATGTTTGAGGGTTGTAACTAATGCATAAAAACTAGGTAATAGAGGGGTATGATCAATGTGTTACTTGCCTTGCTGATGATCCGCAAAACCTAGTGACTCGTAGTAGCACGCTGCGGACTCCGGGAATTCTATCACAAACAAACAATAGAATACATAAGCACTCAAGAAAAGATGCAAGTGTAAAACTTCAAATAAGAAGATTAAATCTGAAAGTTCAACTGAAGAGGTTCGATTTGCAAAAAGAATCGAACAAAACGGAGGTATGAAACTGAAACTACGGTCAAAAGAACTTCGAATACAAATCTGCTCGCAACCAAATTTTAGTTTTTGTCAAAAACCTTGTTCAAGTTGATTAAACAGAAAGAGGGGTTCGAGACGAAGATTTTGGCGTTGGTTTCACTGGATTTGGACAAACGGTTAAGAAACAGTGAGGGTTTGAAGATCAGGGGCTAATCTGTGAAAATAATAATCACGGATAGGTCCCTGGCCGAAGAATAAAATAAAAAGAAAAGACTAACGAACGAACGTTCACTGTCTGAACCTAACCGGTGAACAACGTTCGTTAAAATGAACGAACGGACGAACGTCCGCTAAGTAAATAAACCGACGAAAAACCGATCTATGAAAATAAACAGGCAAACTAAAAAAACCGTGGTTAACCGAGAGAAAACCGACCGGTCAAAGGGGTCAACGGTGGCGGCTCCGACAAGATCCGGCGCGGCTACGGGGAACGGCGGCGGCGGCGCGGGCTGGCGTCGGCGCGGGCGGCTAGGGTTAGGGTTTGGACGGCAACGACTGGTGGGCTGGGGCTGCCTCAGGCCTCGCCTTATAAAGGCTTGGCCGGACGGAGTCCGGCTCGGGCATGGCCGGTAAGTCAATTCGATCTTTTTTTAAACGGTTTTGGCGAGAAAAAAAATCCTAATTAAATAAATAAAAATCTAAAAATGCCAAAACAAATTTTCGCCGTCTAAATAAAATATTTAGAACAAAGTGAACATTTTCTTGGCCTAAAAATGCAATTTTGAAAAATGCATATTTTTCTAATTCAAATAAAATAACAACAAAATTCAAATCAAATAATATATTTGATTTTAACATTTTTCCTCCACTATTTCATTTATTTTGGAGAAGTCATATTATCTCCTCTCATATACTTTTAATATGAAATATTTCCGAGAGAAAAATAATAAAACCAAAATGATCCATTTTTCAATATTTGAAAAAAAATTCAAATATGAAAATAATAAAATCCCCAACTCCTCCGTGGGTCCTTGAGTTGCTTAGGATTTCAGGATCACAAAACCAAAACGCTAATAAAATATGATATGCATATGATGACCTATGTATAACATTCCAAATTGGAAATTTGAGATGTTACAAACCTACCCCCTTAAGGTGAATCTCGCCCTCGAGATTCGGGTTGGCAAGAAAATAGGTGTGGGTGGTCTTTGCGTAGATCATCCTCTCGTTCCCAGGTGGCTTCATCCTCGGTATGGTGGCTCCACTGAACTTTGCAAAACTTGATAACCTTACCGCGTGTGACTCGGCTGGCAAACTCAAGAATCTTGACTGGTTTCTCCTCATAGGTCAGATCATTATCCAACTGAATTGTTTCCAGGGGCACTGTGTCTCTCAGGGGATATCAGCCATCTCTGCGTGGCACTTCTTCAACTGGGAAACGTGAAACACATCATGAATTCCTGACAGTCCTTCGGGTAATTCCAACTTGTAGGCTACTTCTCCCATACATTCCAAAACTCGGTATGGTCCTACAAATTTGGGGCTAGCTTTCCCTTAACTCCAAAACGTTTAACTCATCGCAGAGGTGACACACGAAGATATGCTCTGTCTCCGATTTCATAGACTACCTTTTTGCGTTTTGAGTCTGCATAACTCTTTTGCCTGGACTAAGCTACCTTCAGTCTATCTCAAATCAACTTAACCTTCTCTTCAGACTCTTTGATCAAATCGGGTCCAAACAACTGACGTTCTCCAACTTCATCCCACATTAATGGTGTCCTGCACCTCCTTCCATACAAGGCTTTGAAGGGTGCTATCTTAAAACTGGCTTGGTAGCTGTTGTTGTATGAGGACTCTGCATAAGGCAAATTATCATCGCAACTAGATCCATAATCTAGCGCACAAGCTCTCAACATGTCCTCCAGAATCTGATTGACTCTCTTGGTCTGTCCATCTGTCTTTGGATGAAAAGTTGTACTGAACTATAGCCTGGTGCCCAAGGTCTGGTGTAGCTGGTGCCAAAACTTTGAAGTGAACTGTGTTCCTCTATCTAATACAATGGTTCTCGGAACTCCATGCAGACATACAATCCTGGTCATATATATCTTGGCCAAGTTCGCACTTGTATAGGTGGTTTTCACTGGGATAAAGTGAGCCACTTTGGTCAAACGATCCACCACTACCCAAGTAGAATCGTATCCTGATCGAGTTCTGGGCAATCCGGTGATGAAATCCATGCCAAGCTTGTCCCACTTCCTTTCGGGAATCGGCATAGGTTGCAGTAATCATGCTGGTTCCTGATATTCTGCCTTCACTCTTTGACATACATCACATACGGCTACATGCTCGGCAATATCCTTCTTCATACCAGTCCACCAGAAACGCTCCTTCAAATACAAATACATCTTGGTGTTTCCGGGGTGTATCGAGTATGGCGAGTCATGAGCTTCCTGAAGTATCAACTTTGTTTTGCGGCTATCAATTTGCTGCTGCTTTCCTTCAATCATGAGGGCCTTATCCACCAATTCCTGATAGTTGTTAAATGTTTCCACCATCAACTACACACTCATCTCATCATTCAGCCCTTCCATAAACTTCTGTTGCTTCACGGCATCTGTGGCCACATCATCCGGGGCATAGCGAGCTAACTTGCTAAACTCCTCCACATACTGCCCTATAGTATGGTTGCCCTGGCGTAAGTTGCGAAACTCACTCTTCTTCATGCTCATAGCTCCAGTTGAAACATGAGTAGTGCGGAATGCTTGCTAGAACTGCTCCCAAGTAACATTGGCTATAGGGAAGGTGGCTGTGTAATTCTCCCACCATGAGGCTGCAGGTCCATCCAATTGGTGTGCGGCAAAATACACCTTCTCAGCATCTGTGCAACCTGCAGTGATCAACTCCCTTCCAATCCTGCATAGCCAGTCATTTGCAACTATGGGCTCGGTGCTACTGGAAAACACCGGGGGTTGTAACCTCAGAAAACGGGCTAAGTTGTCAACTGGTGGTGGTGGCGGTGGGTTGTTGTTATTGTTGTTGTGGTTGCCCTGATTCTGAACTGGCAACTGCATCAGTGTATTCTGCTGTTGGATCAACTGAGTGAGCTCCGGTGGGAAAGCAAATCCGGGGTCACGACTTGGAGGCATCTGATGGGTTTAGAGGGGAGAGAATTAGAATAGAATGAGGTCTAGTGAGAAAACACTACCCAAATGCACATGAGACAAACACAAACATATCACTCCAAAACAATTTCAAGCAAGGGCATACAATCAATCTAACTATCGTTACAGTGCTCGGACTACTAATATGTACATGGGGGAAAATACTACTAATAATATGGTGGTCTACTAGAAATTTTTATCGGTAGAAGACTCCATGATATCTGCTCCAGCTTCGTCTTCATAATCATCATCACTGGGGTCGGAGTCGGTGTCGTTGATGATGATGTAGTCCTTGGGATGGTCGTCATCTCCTCCTGGCGCAGGGTCTCCCATGAATACTCCTAGCTTCCTTGTCAGGTCGTCATTCTTCTCCACTAGTATGGTGATTTCCTCCTCATATCCGTCGCGTGTAGACTTGAGTTCCTCTTCCAGCTCCATGTTCCTAGTCATCAACTTCTTCAGATCTATCATGCTTGCGCACATTTGGTTCTCCTGGCGACGAATGTGCTGGTTTAACTCCTGGATGTAAGCTGCAATGGACCTGTCCTTCCTAGTGCTGATCATCTCCCATTGCTCATCTCGGCGCCCACATATCTGGTAGATAGTGTCCTTAAGATCCTTGTGATAAACTTTGCCAATGCGTCCTATGGCGATATGGGTTGCCATGCTCTTTCCTAGACTCCGGGTGGGTGCATCAAAGGAGAACTCTATGGGCTCAGGTACTGGCGTGAATGTCCTTCCTGGAACTTGAAATCGAATCATCCAACGTTCCTCTTCTGGTAAAGTGGCGGTGTAGGTCCCAGTGAATCTTGGTATTCCAATGTTCAGGTACCTAGTGACTTCCTTCAAGTGTCGTCCAAAAGGTGTGTCTTCATCCGGCTGTGCAAACTTGTTCCTCGTGTCCGCCATCCTATAGAGTCGAAAATGGAGAGAAGTCAGAAATGGGTAGAGAAGAGTGACCTATGGATTATCTTAGTGGTCGTGTCCTACATTCAGCGTGTGCTCTGATACCATTTTGTAGCGACCCGACCTCAAATGGTCAAATCTCTGTGCATAAGTGTCATCCCTGGATCGGTAATGCTGACACACACAGTACTTCGAAGGATTTATAACAGAGTAGCAATCACACACTTATTACATCGATTGTCTCAAGAGAGAGCTTAATACAATAATATGGCTTAAGGCCATCTAAATATGATAATAGTGGAAGGCTTGGAAGATAAAGTGAGCCCATCAACTCCAATGGCATAGCTGAGTGCATGACAACGACCTAGCGCACCTTACTCATCATCTGAAAAGTCTGCAACATGATATGTTGCAGCTAGAAACGGGTCAGCACATGGAATATGCTGGCAAGATAACACAGTAGAGCAATGAACAAGTAAAGACTATCACTACATGCATATGAGGCTGGTGGAGGCTCTACGGTTATAATGTTTTTGCGAAAAGCGAATTTTCCCCTACAACAAAGGAATATATTTATTTAACTATCATGGTAGTTGTTAAACATTGAGAAGGTTCTTCCAACTCAATCCCAATTAAACAGTATTAAACCTAACATATTAATTTAGAGTGATGAGATCAACATGATAATCCATGAACCAGATACTTAAGATGTCCATAACCGGGGACACGGCTAACCATGATTAGTTTGTATACTCTGCAGAGGTTTGCGCATTTCCCCCCACAAGACTCGATCTCCTCCATTAAATTTCTTGCACCGCATGATGTTTGAGAAACGGATGACTGAGACACAGTCTTTCAGAAACATTTACCATTAACTCTGGGTGGACAGTTACACCTACTTTCCCCTACATCTGCTAGCCCACCACTGAAAGAGGTCATGCAACATACTTGATACGTCCATTTTGCATCATGCTTTTATATCGATATTTATTGCAGTATGGGCTGTTATTACACATTATGTCACAATACTTATGTCTGTTCTCTCTTATTTTACAAGGTTTACATAAAGAGGGAGAATGCTGACAGCTGGGATTCTGGGCTGGAAAAGAAGCAAATATTAGAGACCTATTCTGCACAGCTCCAAAAGTCCTGAAACTTCACGGAAGTCATTTTTAGAATATATAATAAATACTGAGCGCAAGAAGTTCACCAGGGGGGGCACACCCTGCCCACGAGGATGGGGGCGCGCCCCCTACCTCGGCCCCCTGGTGGCCCTCCGATGACCATCTTCTGCAATATGGAGTCTTTCGATGAGAAAAAAAATCATAAGCCATCTTCCCGAACGAGACTCCGCCGCCACGAGGCGGAACCTTGGCGGAACCAATCTAGGGCTCTGGCGGAGCTGTTCTGCCGGGGAAACTTCCCTCCGGGAGGGGGAAATCATCACCGTCATCATCACCAACGCTCCTCTCATCGGGAGAGGGCAATCTCCATCAACATCTTCACCAGCACCATCTCCTCTCAAAACCCTAGTTCATCTCTTGTGTCCAATTCTTGTCTCCAAGTCCGGGATTGGTACCTGTGGGTTGCTAGTAGTGTTAATTACTCCTTGTAGTTGACGCTAGTTGGTTTATTTGGTGGAAGATCATATGTTCAGATCCTATATGCATATTAATACCCCTCTAATTATGAACATGAATATGCTTTGTGAGTAGTTACGTTTGTTCCTGAGGACATGGGAGAAGTCTTGCTATTAGTAGTCATGTGAATTTGGTATTCGTTCGATATTTTGATGAGATGTATGTTGTCTCTCCTCTAGTGGTGTTATGTGAACGTCGACTACATAACACCTCACCATTATTTGGGCCTAGAGGAAGGCATTGGGGAGTAATAAGTAGATGATGGGTTGCTAGATTGACAGAAGCTTAAACCCTAGTTTATGCGTTGCTTCGTAAGGGGCTGATTTGGATCCATATGTTTCATGCTATGGTTAGGTTTACCTTAATACTTTTGTTGTAGTTGCGGATGCTTGCAATAGAGGTTAATCATAAGTGGGATGCTTGTCCAAGTAAGGACAGAACCCAAGCACCGGTCCACCCACATACCAAATTATCAAAGTACCGATCGCGAATCATATGAATATGATGAAAACTAGCTTGACGATATTCCCATGTGTCCTCGGGAGCGCTTTACATCATATAAGAGTTTGTCCAGGCTTGCCCTTTGCTACAAAAAGGATTGGGCCACCTTGCTGCACTTTATTTACTTTTGTTACTTGTTGCTCGTTACCAATTATCTTATCACAAAACTATCTGTTACCTATAATTTCAGTGCTTGCAGAGAATACCTTGCTGAAAACCGCTTATCATTTCCTTCTGCTCCTCGTTGGATTCGACACTCTTACTTATCGAAAGGACTACGATAGACCCCCTATACTTGTGGGTCATCAAGACTCTTTTCTGGCGCCGTTGTTGGGGAGTGAAGCGCCTTTGGTAGGTGGAATTTGGTAAGAAAAAAATTATATAGTGTGCTGAAATTTACTGTCACTTGTTACTATGGAAATTAATCATCTGAGGGGCTTGTCCGGGTATCTTCACCCCGACCAGTAGAGCAAAGAGTTGCTCCTCAACCTACTGAACCTACTGAAAATGAAAATGAAAATGTCTGCTTTGAAATTCCTTCGGTGTCATGGAATTGTCACGGAAGATGTCCTAGTGTGAGGACTTAGTCGTGAGGCCAACACATCTATGTGGTAGCTTGAGAGGGGTTGAGTGGAATCGAGGGACGCAACGCAAGACAAAGGTTTAGACAGCTTCGGGCCCCGGGAAACATCATCCAGTAACAACCCTACGTGCTGTTTGAGGCTATCTCTCATTATGATCATGAGGAAGTCGCCGTAAACCGGCTCTCCCAGTTAACCCTAACCCTTTAAGATTATTTCTTCTTCCTTGTCCCTTTTTGGGGAGCCCTGCCCCTCCTTATATATGTTGAAGGGGCGGGTTACATGTAGAGTCCAACTCGGACTTAAGACTTAAATATTATGACTTCTCTTCATGGGCTTCTTAACATCTTGGGCTTCATAACTCCTGGCAACCCAGTTACCACTGCCTGCCAGGAGTTAACTGGTGCCGGTTTAAGATAGTCTGCCGGGAGTTAACTGGTGCCGGTTTAAGATGGTCTGCCGGGAGTTAACTGGTGCCGGTTTAAGATGGTCTACCGGTTTAAGAATGTCTGCTGAGTTATCATCTGACTTAACTCATGTCTTAACTGTCAGCCGGTTTAACAACCTGTTGGTTTACCGTCTGGGTTAACTGCCTGTTTTACCTGTCTGTCTTAACTGTTAGCCGGTTTAACAACCTGTCGGTTTACCGTCTGACTTAACACCAAACGGTTTACCACCTGCCTTAACACCTGCCGTAACACCTGCCGGTTTACCAAGTCCCAGCTGGCTTATAACTCTGGCCGGATCACACCGCGGGGTATATCCCCGACATTAGCCCCCAGTTTAATTTGGATTTATCCATGTTAAACTGATCTTGATTATCCTGAAGTCCTTGTCACTTCCTTCTATAAAATTCGAGTCAATAGACCAGCTTCATAATCAATTTGCTGACATTGGTTTGTCACAGAGAAATATTGTGAAGAATAACTCCTTTGACTTTAGCTCCCAATGCTTAACAAAAATATTGGCCTTTGAAATACTCATTTGATCTTCAGCCGGTTTAAGATATAGAACTTGCCGGTTTAAGAATGTAAAACTTTACCGGTTTACCATTGCCAAAATTGCCGGTTTAAGAATATTGACGGCACCGGATCAGAACTGTTTGTTAACATCAGTTTTGAAAATATACCTCTTATATGCCTATCACTTGTAGCCCCCAAGTCTTAAGAAGGTAGCATAGCAACAGCTTAAGACTTGCTTCAATATGAATGTCACAAGCTTGAAGAAATCCAGGTTATTCATGTCAATCACCAGTCAGAACTGAGTATTCCACATATGTAGCCCCCAAGTGCCGGGTTGTTATGCTTGCAGCAACCTGGGACTTGAAATTGCCTTATGCTTATAAAAACTTCAACCAGTGTAGCCCCCAAGGGCTGGGTCATTATGCAATAATGAGTAGGGACTTTATAGATACAATCATGTAGACTTGAACAACAACATGTAGCCCCCAAGGGCCGGCTCAGTAAGATAATATTGAGCTGGGACTTTATATATACTTCATTGCGAATAACATTATATGATGTAACCCCCATCATGGGGCTTGAACCCACGTCCACAAGGTTAAGAGCCTTGTGCTTTACCAACTGAGCAGTGGACCCTTCAATATAATGGATTAAAAGCTTTGTACCTTGAATTGTTGACAGGAGCAATTGGTAGCCCCCAAGGGCCGGCTCATTACGATGTGATGAGTCGGGTCTTCAATAGGGTGAGCCAACAATGAATTTGCATTAGCCCCCAAGTGTCATGGTGCATGCTTGCAGCGACATGAGACTTGTGTATGTGATGTAATCTTAACTTGAATAATATAGCCCCCAGTTGCCGGGTCGTAAGCCTGCAGCGATTCGGGACTATTCCTTCAATTGTAGAATAAATCATATCCATTGATAATATGATAGTCATTGCATGAAAGCGATTTTGAAAACCTTAATCATAATACTAGCTATTGATAACCATAATAAAATCCAGCCGTGTTGGCTATTAAAGATTTTGAATAATATAACCTGGTTTGAAAACCGATTCCTGTCATATAAACCGGTATATCCATGCACATATGATACATGCTATGATGACGTAATGATGATGCAACGTATGATGCAATATATGATGATGTATATGTATGATCAAGAGGGTTTAAGCCATGGTTCGGATACGACCAGAGCCCCCATGTAGTCATAATTGTGGCATTGCGCTGATCAAGAGGCGTAGCTATGGTTTGAATACGACCAAGCCCCCAAGTGATTTCCCTGGTGCCCTTATGCCTATCAAGAGGTGTAACTATGGTTCGAACCCATAGCCCCAAGTAATTTCCCTGGTGGCCTTATGCCTATCAAGAGGTGTAGCTATGGTTCGGATATGACCAAGCCCCCAAGTGATTTCCCTGGTGCCCTTATGCTTATCAAGAGGGTATAAGCTATGGTTCGGATACGACCAGAGCCCCCAAGTGATTTCCCTGGTGGCCTTAAGCCTATCAAGAGGTATGACTATGGTTCGAACATAGCCCCCAAGTGATGTTGTGAGCTGTGCTCAAGGGATACCTATGTTTGAGCTGTGCTGTGCAACAGACTCTCTTTGGCCCCTTATGATATATTGGCTTGATAGCCGGATTACGTAAATAACCAGAGCTTTGCTCTTATGATAATATTGGCTTGATAGCCGGATCAAGAGGTGTAGCTATGGTTCGAATACGACCAAGCCCCCAAATGATACTGTGAGCTGTGCTCAAGGGGTACCTATGTTTGAGCTGTGCGGTGCAGCAGACTCTCTTTGGTCCCTTTAATTTTTCCTAAAAACTCGAACTTGCGAGAGATTTACTCTTTTTAAACCGGAAATTCTTAAACCAGATATTGAGAGCTTCAAAGCTTTGTGGGAGACAACTTTCCCTTGAGCCGTAATTTAAACCGGAATCTTTCTTTTTAAGCCGGAAATTTTCCGACGGCCTTTAAATTTGCACCAATATGGCGGTTTAGGATCCTGCATTAGATAACTTTGCAAGCCGAAGTAATTGCTCTTTTTAAAGAAAGCAATATATAATATAAAAATATACTAGATGGTTTTCACTTGATATGTCAGGCCAGTTAATATCTACCGCGGTGTTTGATGATCACCATGGTGAAGCTGAAATCAACCACGGCCGAGTCGGCCGCGAGAGCAGACAGATGAGTCAGCCGCGGCGGTTTAAACCGGAACGGACGGGCGAGCCAATCGTGTTGGGTTGATGTAGCAGAGGCTGCGACTTGCGCATGTGTCTGTCGAGCAGCATGGGCCGCGACTTGCGCACGTGTCTGTCGAGCAGCACGGTACGGACAAACGCTAGTGTAAAAATAATTCGGCGCACACCCCTTTCACATCTTTGTAATGAATAATGATCCTATGAAAACATACCACAGACCAAAGTAATTGTTTTTTGACAAAAACAATATATGCTAATAAAGTAAACTTAGATGGATATCACCTGGTATTTTCGTCAGATGAACGTGAACAGTGGAGTAGCAGTGGTCGGCTCACAATAGCAAAAAAAATCACCGGGCGGCCGTGGCAGCTCAACAGTAGCAGAGGCCTGGTCAAAGTGGCTTGGAAGTGACAATTTGGAATGGCAACCGGTTTATATGTTTGCCCATGCAATGTGCTTTGTCATTCGTACATGCATATACAAGCTGACTACGCAACGATGGAATCCTTGTCCTTTTTTGTATCCTCTTGCCAGCCGGTGGTTTTAAACCGACTTCCCAGCCAATTCAAGGCTTCTTTCCCTGAGCAACACAGACGGGGCTGACTGCTGGAGCCGACGCGCACGCATGCCTGGAGGCGGAGCTATACACAAGGTCAGAGAGAAAAGACGCAGTGTGCCGGGTTGACTCGCCGAAGCCGCTCGGTGGGACGGACGGTGAGCCAAACACCAGGACAGCTCCACGGGCAGGACCATAGCGGCTTGAAGTGGAGACGACGCGAACACGCGACACATTGGAGATCGCAGGCTCGAGCAGCGGGTCAACGACCAGTGGTTCGTAGCAGCAGTTGAGGCTGCTCAAGGGCAGTGTGAGGGCGATTCGACACCTGACGGCGGAACAACGCGCCAGCGGCTTGACCATGGCAGAACCAGCGGTGGAGGCGAGGCGCGATGGCGAATCTGAGCGGCGGATCCCAGCAAAGCAGCTCGAAGTGATCGCCGGTTCAAAGCGGGCGCCTCAGTAGGAGAAGAGAGGCCACCGGCGGTTCGGAAGCGAGGTCACGCGTGTATGGATTCAACAGCGGAGGTCGGGCGGGTTGAATCCACAACGGCGGTTTACAGCCAACAGGTGTTGCGGTTGCAGAAATTCTCGCAGCACACGAGCCAGGGCGTTCTGGGAATGAGGTCGAAAGAAAGCGGCTCAGCAATCTCCCGTCAGTGGGCTACGTTCTAGCAGTGCAGAGTCCGGCGGTTTGACGTCGGTTTGAAGTGGAGTCCGTCGGCGGTTCAAGGCGCAACACCGGTCGGGGCGGCTCGGAGCTGCAGGCCCGCGGTAGAGGCGGATTACACCGCAACGGCGTGTTACTGTCTTATTAGCTTCAAGACGGCAGCGACGGAAGTCGCCGAAAGTGGCGTTCGATGACGGCTTCTGCAGTAGAAACATGCAGGTCATGGCACTCGACAGTGACTCTCCGCGGATCAAAGTGACTGGGCCAGAGACGGCAGCGGCGGGTCAAAGCGGTCGTGGAGACGGCAAAAACAGGTGAGGGCAGGCCCGCAGCGGCGGCTCGGCGGCCGGCAATGGGTTGCTAGCGAGTTTGACAAGGGCGAGGCGATGCCGCAGGGGTCGCGGCGAGTCACTCGGCGATCCAGAGACACGGCGGGTTGATGAAGTGATCCAGCGAGGCGGAGGCGATTCGGCGACCGGCCCGGCCCTCGGGTGGAGGTAGCTCGGGGGCGCCGGTTTAAAGCAGCGAGGCCGGGTCGTGGAGTGGAACTCTGGCCAGTTTAGCGTGGCAGAGAGGCGCCCGTGAGGCGAGGCCGCAGTGGCCGAGGCAGAGCACTGTGGACGAAGGCGTGGCCACGTCATGAAACGGATTGAGCGCAGCGGTGGCTTGCAAGCAGAGACCACTCAACGTGGTGCCGTTCAGCGCTAGACTCCCGCAGTGGCAAGGCGGCAATCTGGAGGCAGAGTCCGGTTTGGCGAGGCGGACCAGAGTGAGGCGCGGTGACTTGCGGCAGAGGCCAGGTTGGGTCAATGCATTGGAGAAGTAACTCGGAGGCCGGTGGAACGATTGCCCGGCTGTCGCTGGTTGACTCGGCCACGACAGTGGGATATGGTTCGGCCAGGATTCAGGCGACGTCGGTTTGGCATCCGGCGGCTCAAATAAATAGGGCCTCGCTGGGGCTTAACCCGGCGGCGACTCAGTGGTGACGTTGAAACGGTGGCCGCAACAAGGCTCAGTAGCAGCTTGCGGAAGTCAGAAACTGGATGACCTGACGCTGACGGAACGACACCACAGAGACGTGCGGCGGCGTGAAACGGCCGAAATGGCGTGGAACGAATCCGGGGCGATTCAATGACGGCGACTCAATACCAAAGGCCTGTCACTCAGGGACGGCTTGGCGCGGCTCGGCGGTCGGGCCGTGGCCGTTAGCGCTTGGACAGTGGCGAACCGGCGTGCGGCGGCTTTCCCCGGCTGCTGTCAAGGCGGGCGGCAGCTCGGGACAGGACCAAGTTCGTGTCCACACCCACCTCCTCCGTAATGACGAGTCAAAGCGACAGGTGTGGATTACACCGACAGCAGCGGGTTCAAGTGTCGTGAAGGCAGCAGGGCGGCTCATGGCTCGGCTAGAGTAATGAAAGGTGTACTGACAACCGCGTCGGGAAGTTCCAGCGAGGGGAGGCTTGCGAAGTGTGGTGACTTGACCAAGATCGGTGTTGGCAGCAAGTTCTGTGGTGACTCGGGGTCAGCCATGGTGGGTCGGCGTGTGAGCGAAGGCAACAGCGAGCCGGACACCAGCCAAGACGGGTCAACAACGTACTATGAGTCCGTGTAGAGATCTCCTTCCGGGTCATAGCCTGTTTTTTTCACGAGTATTATTCAGCTAGATCTCTCTGCCCAACAACTAGATTATCTAGTAGATGTCCCATCTAATTGTAGCATAGAACAGTTATCTCCTGATTGGTATGGTGAGTCGCCGCTGCTGATCTGAATATCTCCAGCCGCTACTCTTCGCCGTGCATGCGTTTGCACATGGTGTATATCAGTTTTGTCTCGCCGCAGAACTTTTTCCATCTCGAGCGACGAACTTAGAAAAGCAAATTTTTAATCTCCAATCAATCGTGCAGGACAAGCTGGATTTCTTCTGAGACCCGGTCTTGTCGGGACCAGTTTTTTTAGGCCGGTTTATACCATATCGTTTCGCTGGAATCTCTCCTTGATGCTTCTTGAGTCTTTACGTGATGCATCTGAGTTTGATCAATCAATACTTGCTTCTGCTTAGAGCTCATGTACTAGAAGTAGTACCTAGTACTTTTCCAAAATCCATCAGATCTCGTAAACCGTGCAACCACTAATACCTGACCGTAACTTCCGCGAGTGTAGCAGCAGCAATTATTCAATTCTCTCGGAAGTTGATGCAGGTCCTTTCAACTAGTTCTTTTCATCCGGAAATTTGTGACCTTCTCGATTCTTGGAAAGATTCCTTCAAGAACTCAACACCACCGTGCGCGAGCCCCACGGTGGGCGCCAACTGTCGTGGAATTGTCACGGCAGATGTCCTAGTGTGAAGATTTAGTCGTGAGGCCAACGCATCTATGTGGTAGCTTGAGAGGGGTTGAGTGGAATCGAGGGTCGCAACGCAAGACAAAGGTTTAGACAGCTTCGGGCCCCGGGAAATATCATCCGGTAAAAACCCTACGTGCTGTTTGAGACTATCTCTCATTATGATCATGAGGAAGTCGCCGTAAACTGGCTCTCCCAGTTAATCCCAACCCTTTAATATTGTTTCTTATTCCTTGTCCCTCTTTGGGGAGCCCTGCCCCTCCTTATATATGTTGAAGGGGCGGGTTACATGTAGAGTTCAACTCGGACTTAAGACTTAACTATTATGACTTATCTTCATGGGCTTCTTAACATCTTGGGCTTCATAACTCCTGGCAACCCAGTTACCACTGCCTGCCGGGAGTTAACTGATGCCGGTTTAAGATAGTCTGCCAGGAGTTAACTGGTGTCGGTTTAAGATGGTCAGCCGGGAGTTAACTAGTGCCGGTTTAAGATGGTCTGCCGGTTTAAAAATGTCTGCTGAGTTATCATCTGACTTAACTCCCATCTTAACTGTCAGCCGGTTTAACAACCTGCCGGTTTACCGTCTGGGTTAACCGCCTGTTTTACCTGGCTGTCTTAACTGTCAGCCGGTTTAACAACCCGCCGGTTTACCGTCTAACTTAACACCAACCGGTTTACCACCTTCCTTAACACCTGCCGGTTTACCACCTACCGTAACACCTGCCGGTTTACCAAGTCCCAGCCGGGTTATAACTCCGGCCGGATCACACCGCGGGGTATATCCCCGACATTCGGGTATGATAGAAAAACTACTAGCTAAACCTTTTGCAGGAGATGGAACATTACATCCTGATAAGCACCTAATATATGTGGATGAAGTTTGTGGATTATTTAAGCTTGCAGGTGTACCCGGAGATGTTATTAAGAAGAAGGTCTTCCCTTTATCTTTGAAGGGAGATGCATTGACATGGTATAGGCTATGTGATGATATGGGATCATGGAACTACAAATGATTGAAATTGGAATTTCATCAGAAGTTTTATACTATGCATCTTGTTCATCGTGATCGCAATTATATACTCCCTCCGTTCCTTGATATAGAGTGTATAGATTTTTGAGAAAAAAATCTGAAATATAAGGTGTATTGCATTGCACCACTCATTAGGATAATTTTTTTAGAGATTTGATTACATTTCCTTATATTAGGCAAAGTCTTCTGTTTTCCCATGTCAATTAGTCAGGTGAAATCTCGCCCAAAAGTTGTGAAATTTTCCCTCCACGTTTGTTCTTTAATTTTCTTGCCAAAAACTATACACCCTATATTTAGGAATGGAGGGAGTATATAATTTTTGGCCTCACGAAGGAGAAAGCATCGCTCAAGCTTGGGGGAGGCTTAAATCAATGTTATATTCATGCCCCAATCATGAATATTCAAAATTTATATGCTCGGCTTTCTGATAACAATCGCACCATGCTCGATACTTCTTGTGCTGGCTCTTTTATGATGAAGACTATTGAATTCAAATGGGATTTATTGGAAAGAATTAAACGCAACTCTGAAGATTGGGACCTCGACGAAGGTAAGGAGTCAGGTATGACACCTAAGTTTGATTGTGTTAAATCTTTTATGGATACCGATGTTTTCCGTAAATTTAGCACTAAATATGGACTTGACTCTGAAATAGTAGCTTCTTTCTGTGAATCTTTTGCTACTCATGTTGATCTCCCTAGGGAGAAGTGGTTTAAATACCATCCTCCCATAGAAGTAAAAGTAGCTGCACCTATTAAAGTTGAAGAAAAATACTATCACTTATAATGATCCTATTGTTCCTACTGCTTATGTTGAGAAACCACCTTTTCCTGTTAGGATAAAAGATCATGCTAAAGCTTCAACTGTGGTTCGTAAAAGCAATATTAGAACATATACACCTCGTGAGCAAATTAAAGTTGAACCTAATATTGCTATTGTTAAAGATCTATTGTCTGACAATATTGATGGGCATGTTATTCATTTCCGTGATGAGACTGCTAGAATTGCTAAACCTTGTGCTAAAGATAAACCTAGATCTTTGGTAGGCATGCCTGTTATTCTGTTAAAATAGGAAATCATTGTTATCATGGATTATGTGATATGGGTGCTAGTGCTAGTGCAATACCTTTTGACTTATACAAAGAAATTATGCATGACATTGCACCCGCTGAGTTAGAAGATATTGATGTCACAATTAAACTTGCCAATAGAGATACTATTTCACCAATGAGAATTGTTAGAGATGTTGAAGTCTTGTGTGGGAAAACTAAATATCCTGCTGATTTTCTTGTTCTTGGTTCCCCTCAAGATAGATTTTGTCCCATTATATTTGGTAGACCCTTCTTGAACATAGTTAATGCTAAGATAGATTGCAAAAAGGATGTTGTTACTATTGGTTTAGATGATACGTCTCATGAATTTAATTTCTCTAAATTTCATAGACAACACCGTGAAGAAGAATTGCCTAGTAAAGATGAAATTATTGGTCTTGCTTCTATTGCCGTACCTCCCAGTGATCCTTTAGAACAATATTTGCTAGACCATGAAAATGACATGTTTATGAATGAAAGAAGGGAAATAGATGAAGTATTCTTTAAACATGAACCCATCCTGAAACACAATTTGCCTGTTGAAATCCTAGGGGATCCTCCTCCACCCAAGGATGATCCCGTGTTTCAGCTTAAACCGTTACCTGATACTCTTAAATATGCTTATCTTGATGAAAAGAAGATATATCCTATTATTATTAGTGCTAACCTTTCAGAGCATGAAGAAGAGAGATTATTGAAAACTCTGAAGAAGCACCGTGCTGATATTGGATATACTCTTGACGATCTTAAGGGCATTAGTCCTACACTATGTCAACACAAAATAAAGTTGGAGGAAGATGCCAAACCAGTTCGTGATCATCAACGACGGCTGAATCCTAAGATGAAAGAAGTGGTAAGAAAGGAAATACTAAAGCTTCTTGAGGCAGGTATAATTTATCCCGTTGCTGATAGTCGGTGGGTAAGTCCTGTCCATTATGTCCGTAAGAAATGAGGTATTACTGTCGTTCCTAATGATAAAGATAAGTTGATCCCGCAAAGAATTATTACAGGTTATAGGATGGTAATTGATTTTCGCAAATTAAATAAAGCTACTAAAAAGATCATTATCCCTTACCTTTTATCGATCAAATGCTAGAAAGATTATCCAAACATACTCATTTTTGCTTTCTAGATGGTTATTCTGCTTTCTCTCAAATACCTGTGTTAGCCAATGATAAATCAAAGACTACTTTTACTTGCCCTTTTGGTACTTTTGCTTATAGACGTATGCCTTTTGGTTTATGTAATGCACCTGCTACCTTTCAAAGATGCATGATGGCTATATTCTCTGACTTTTGTGAAAAGATTTTTGAGGTTTTCATGGACGATTTCTCTATCTATGGATCCTCTTTTGATGATTGCTTGAGCAACCTTGATCGAGTTTTGCAGAGATGTGAAGAAACTAATCTTGTTTTGAACTGGGAAAAGTGCCACTTTATGGTTAATGAAGGTATTTTCTTGGGGCATAAAGTTTCTGAAAGAGGTATTGAAGTTGATAAAGCCAAGGTTGATGCTATTGAAAAGATGCCATGTCCCAAGGACATCAAAGGTATAAGAAGCTTCCTTGGTCATGTCGGTTTTTATAGGAGGTTCATTAAGGACTTCTCAAAAATTTCTCGGCCCCTAACTAATTTATTACAAAAAGATATACCCTTTGTCTTTGATGATGATTGTGTAGAAGCATTTGAAATACTTAAGAAAGCATTGATCTCTGCACCTATTGTTCAGCCACCTGATTGGAATTTACCCTTTGAAATTATGTGTGATGCTAGTGATTATGCTTTAGGTGTTGTTCTAGGGCAAAGAGTTGATAAGAAATTAAATGTTATTCAATATGCTAGTAAAACTCTAGACAATGCTCAAAGAAATTATGCTACTACTGAAAAAGAATTCTTAGCAGTTGTATTTGCTTGTGATAAGTTTAGACAGTATATTGTTGATTCTAAAGTAACTATTCACACTGATCATGCTGCTATTAAATATCTTATGGAAAAGAAAGATGCTAAACCTAGACTTATTAGATGGGTTCTCTTGCTACAATAATTTGATTTGCATATTATTGATAGAAAGGGAGCTGAGAACCCCGTTGCAGACAACTTGTCTAGGTTAGAAAATGTGCTTGATGACCCACTACCTATTGATGATAGCTTTCCTGATGAACAATTAAATGTTATAAATGCTTCTCATACTGCTCCATGGTATGCTGATTATGCTAATTACATTGTTGCTAAATTTATACCACCTAGTTTCACATACCAGCAAAAGGAAAAGTTCTTCTATGATTTGAGACATTACTTTTGGGATGACCCACATCTTTATAAAGAAGGAGTAGATGGTGTTATTAGACGTTGTGTACCTGAGCATGAACAGGAATAGATCCTACGCAAGTGTCACTCCGAAGCTTATGGAGGACACCACGCTGGAGATAGAACTGCACATAAGGTATTGCAATCTGGTTTTTATTGGCCTACTCTCTTCAAGGATGCTCGTAAGTTTGCTGTATCATGTGATGAATGTCAAAGAATTGGTAATATTAGTAGATGTCAAGAAATGCCTATGAATTATTCACTTGTTATTGAACCATTTGATGTCTGGGGCTTTGATTATATGGGACCTTTTCCTGCCTTTAATGGATATACACATATTTTAGTTGCTGTTGATTACATTACTAAGTGGGTAGAAGCTATTCCAACTAGTAGTGCTGATCATAACACCTCTATTAAGATGCTTAAGGAAGTTATTTTTCCAAGGTTTGGAGTCCATAGATATTTAATGACTGATGGTGGTTCACATTTTATTCATGGTGCTTTCCGTAAAATGCTTGCTAAATATGATGTTAATCATAGAATTGCATCTCCTTATCACCCATAGTCTAGTGGCCAAGTAGAATTGAGCAATAGAGAACTCAAATTAATTTTGCAAAAGACTGTTAATAGATCTAGAAAGAATTGGTCCAAGAAACTTGATGACACATTATGGGCTTATAGAACTGCATATAAAAATCCTATGGGTATGTCTCCATATAAAATGGTCTATGGAAAAGCATGTCACTTACCTCTCGAACTAGAACATAAGGCTTATTGGGCTATTAAAGAGCTTAACTATGATTTCAAACTTGCCGGTGAGAAGAGGTTGTTTGACATTAGCTCTCTTGATGAATGGAGAACCCAAGCCTATGAAAATGCCAAATTATTCAAAGAAAAAGTTAAAAGATGGAATGACAAAAGAATACAAAAGCGTGAGTTTAATGTAGGTGATTATGTATTATTATACAACTCTCATTTAAGTTTTTTTTGCAGGAAAACTTCTCTCTAAATGGGAAGGTCCTTATGTTATCGAGGAGGTCTATCGTTCCGGTGCCATAAAAATCAACAACTTCGAAGGCACAAATCCGAAGGTGGTGAACGGTCAAAGAATTAAACATTATATCTCAGGTAACCCTATAAATGTTGAAACCAATGTTCTTGAAATCGTAACCCTGGAGGAATACATAAGGGATACTTTCCGGAACGTTTCAGACTCCGAAAAGGAATAGGTATGTGGTACGGTAAGTAAACCGACTCCAAAACAGTTCTAATGGCAATTTTCTTCCGTTTTGGAATATTTAGAAAAATAGAAAAATAAGAAGCAGTCCGGGAAGGACACAAGGGCTCCACGAGGGTGGAGGGCGCGCCCCCTACCTCGTGGGCACCTCGTGTGCTCTCCGGACTCCGTTTTCTTGCACGTCACGTATTTTGGTCGATAAAAATTCATTATATAATCTCACGGAGGTTTTGACTCCCGTATCACGCAAAAATTTCCTGTCTTTGTTTCAAGCTGTTTTTCTGACAGATCCAGGTCGTCATGTCGTCTTCAAGTGCCCCCAAGGACTAGTTCTTCGAGAAGGTCATCAACCCCTACCTCGCGGAAGTGCTGCAACACCTGCAAACCATTGAGATGCGTGAAGGGTTGTTGCACATCCGCGATGTTGAGGGACCAAGGAAGACCGGAAGCATGGAGGCAAGGCTCGAGGCATTGGAGCAAGAAGTTTTCAAGTGTCAGGAGATGGTGGAGCGTGGACTTGATTCCAATCACATTATGATCACAGAGTTCACCAACAACCACAAGCTAGACGTCAAGGACATTGGGGAAGCCATCTTCAAGCTTCATGAGAAACTCGAGCATCTCCAAGCCCAAATCTATGACCTGCAAAATCAAAATTGTGAGTATGAATATAGATTCAAGAGGATGAGTTTGGCTGCAGATTTGAGGTTTCAGGAGACTCGATCATCCTTCTATGATGGTGAGCCTATGCCTTGGAAGAAGGACGACAAGCCTACGCCATCAACAAAACCATCACCTTCTTCACCAACAAAGGAGACATAATCACATGGGTATGGGCACTCCCCTTGGCAACTGCCAAGCTTGGGGGAGTGCCCCGGTATCATATCACCATCACTTCTATCTTTACCTTTTTCTTAGTTCGATCCTTTTGAATAATATCTTGATCTAGTAGCATAAAGTTTTTAGTATGATCTAGTTGTGAGTTTTGCTTTATGATCCTTCCATGTAATCGAGTCCGTGAGCTATATACGATAAAGATTAGTGTTGAGTCAAGGGCTTGATTGTTTTGCCATAATCTTGAGTGAATAAAATAAAAAAGAAAGAATAAAAAGAAACAAAGAGATCATATGGATCTTATGGAGAGTAATGAGCTCACATATAAAAAGTATGATGAATAAAAGTTGTTGAGAGTTGACAAACATAGTTTTGGTCATCGTTGCAATTAATAGGAATTAATAAAGAAAGAGAGGTCTTCACATATAAATATACTATCTTGGACATCTTTTATGATTGTGAGCACTCATTAAAATATGACATGCTAAAGGGTTGACGTTGGACAAGGAAGACAACGTAATGGGTCATGTTTTCTTACATCTGAGATAAATTATATTGTCATGGATCCTCCAACATGTTGAGCTTGCCTTTCCCCCTCATGCTAGCCAAATTCTTTGCACTAAGTAGAGATACTACTTGTGCTTCCAAACACCCTTAAACCAGTTTTTCCTTGGGAGTCCACCATACCTACCTATCGATTGAGTAAGATCCTCCAAGTAAGTTGTCATCGGTGCAAGCAATAAAAATTGCTCTCTAAATATGTATGACTTATTAGTGTGGGAGAAAATAAGCTTTATAGGACCGTGTGATATGGAAGAAATAAAAGCGACAGACTGCATAATAAAGGTCCATATCACAAGTGGCAATAAAAAGTGACGTTCTTTCGCATTAAGATTTTGTGCATCCAACCATAAAAGCGCATGACAACCTTTGCTTCCCTCTGCGAAGGGCCTATCTTTTACTTTTATCTCCTACCATACATAAGAGTCATGGTGATCTTCACCCTTCCTTTTTACATTTTATCCTTTGGCAAACACAATATGTTGGAAAGATCCTAGTATATATGGCTAATTGGATGTGAGTTTTCATGAACTATTATTGTTGACATTACCCTTGAGGTAAAATGTTGGGAGGCAAGACTATAAGCCCCTATCTTTTTCTGTGTCCCATTAAAACTCCATATCCATAAGTATTGCGTGAGTGTTAGCAATTGTGAAAGACTATATGATAGTTGAGTATGTGGACTTGCTGAAAAGCTCTTATATATTGACTCTTTCCTATGTTATGATAAATTGCAATTGCTCTAATGACTGAGATTATAGTTTAGTTTTCAATGAAGTTTATGATTCATACTTGAAATTGTGATTGAATTGTTACTCTAGCATAAGAGGTCATATGACAAGAATTATATAAGTTGTTGTTCTAAGAATGATCATGATGCCCTCATGTCTGTATTTTATTTTTATCGACACCTCTATCTCTAAATATGTGGACATATTTTTCGATTTTGGCTTTCGCTTGAGGACAAGCGAGGTCTAAGCTTGGGGGAGTTGATACGTCCATTTTGCATCATGCTTTTATATCGATATTTATTGCATTATGGGCTATTATTACACATTATGTCACAAAATTTATGCCCATTCTGTCTTATTTTAGAAGGTTTACATAAAGAGGGAGAAAGCCGGTAGCTGGGATTCTGGGCTGGAAAAGGAGCAAATATTAGAGACCTATTCTGCACAACTCCAAAAGTCTCGAAACTTCACGGAAGTCATTTTCAGAATATATAATAAATACTGAGCGCAAGAAGTTCACCAGGGGGGCCACACCCTGCCCACGAGGGTGGGGGCGCGCCCTACGCCCCTAGGCACGCCCCCTACCTCGTGGGCCCCCTGGTGGCCCTCCGATGACCATCTTCTGCTATATGGAGTCTTTCAATGAGAAAAAAATCATAAGCAATCTTCCCAAATGAGACTCCGCCGCCACGAGGCGGAACCTTGGCGGAACCAATCTAGGGCTCTGGCGGAGCTGTCTGCCGGGGAAACTTCCCTCCGGGAGGGGGAAATCATCGCCATCATCATCACCAACGCTCCTCTCATCGGGAGAGGGCAATCTCCATCAACATCTTCACAAGCACCATCTCCTCTCAAAACCCTAGTTCATCTCTTGTATCCAATTCCTGTCTCCAAGTCCGGGTTTGGTACATGTGGGTTGCTAGTAGTGTTAATTACTCCTTGTAGTTGATGCTAGTTGGTTTATATGGTGGAAGATCATATGTTCAGATCCTATATGCATATTAATACCCCTCTGATTATGAACATGAATATTCTTTGTGAGTAGTTACGTTTGTTCCTGAGGACATGGGAGAAGTCTTGCTATTAGTAGTCATGTGAATTTGGTATTCGTTCGATATTTTGATGAGATGTATGTTGTCTCTCCTCTAGTGGTGTTATGTGAACGTCGACTACATAACACTTCACCATTATTTGGGCCTAGAGGAAGGCATTGGGGAGTAATAAGTAGATGATGGGTTGCTAGATTGACAGAATCTTAAAACCTACTTTATGCATTGCTTCGTAAGGGGCTGATTTGGATCCATATGTTTCATGCTATGGTTAGGTTTACCTTAATACTTTTGTTGTAGTTGCGGATGCTTGCAATAGAGGTTAATCATAAGTGGGATGCTTGTCCAAGTAAGGACAGAACCCAAGCACCGGTCCACCCACATACCAAATTATCAAAGTACCGAACACAAATCATATGAACGTGATGAAAACTAGCTTGACAATATATCCATGTGTCCTCGGGAGCGCTTTACATCATATAAGAGTTTGTCCAGGCTTGTCCTTTGCTACAAAAAGGATTGGGCCACCTTGCTGCACTTTATTTACTTTTGTTACTTGTTGCTCATTACCAATTATCTTATCACAAAACTATCTGTTACCTATAATTTCAGTGCTTACAGAGAATACCTTGCTGAAAACCGCTTATCATTTCCTTCTGCTCCTCGTTGGGTTCGACACTCTTACTTATCGTAAGGACTACGATAGACCCCCCTATACTTGTGGGTCATCAATACTCAACTATTCTAGAGCCCATAATAGCTTGTGGCTGCACACGGAAGTTTCTAGCATGAATAATCTTATGATCCCTTTGAGCCTGGGCGGCGAACCATAGGATGATCACACAAGTACTCTGGGATATCCTAGGACAACACTGGATTCTCCAAGTGCTCGCAACCAATCCACCCAGATGTGTATTTCAGTAGCCACCTTAAGTAAACCATTAATTAAGAATCTCACATCTGTCATGGATACACTCAAACTCAAACCACGTCTACAAGCATAGCATGGCAATATGAGCATAACGTAGAAGTAACTCCCAAGGGTTTGATAATAAAAGGGCAATAGGTTCTACATCATCATCTACTTCCCAACCCACATGTTAAGAGATCCTACTCATGCAATGTTTGAGGGTTGTAACTAATGCATAAAAACTGGGTAATAGAGGGGTATGATCAATGTGTTACTTGCCTTGCTGATGATCCGCAAAACCTAGTAACTCGTAGTAGCACGCTGCACATTCCGGGAATTCTATCGCAAACAAGCAATAGCATACATAAGCACTCAAGCAAATATGCAAGTGTAAAACTTCAAATAAGAAGATCAAATCTGAAAGTTCAACTGAAGAGGTTCGATTTGCAAAAAGAATCGAACAAAACGGAGGTACGGAACTGAAACTACGGTCAAAAGAACTTTGAATACAAATCTGCTTGCAACCAAATTTTAATTTGTCAAAAACCTTGTTCAAGTTGATTAAACAGAAAAAGGGATTCGAGACGAAGATTTTGGCGTTGGTTTCACTGGATTTGGACAAACGGTTAAGAAACGGCGAGGGTTTGAAGATCAGGGGCTAATCTGCAAAAAGTAATAATCACAGATAGGTCCCTGGCCGAAAAATAAAATAAAAAGAAATGACTAACGAACAAATGTTCGCTGTCTAAACCTAACCGGCGAACAACGTTCGTTAAAACGAACGAACGGACGAACGTCCGTTAAGTAAATAAACCGACGAAAAACCGATCTAAGAAAATAAACCGGCAAACTAAAAAACCGGGGTTAACCAAGAGAAAACCGACCGGTCAACGGGGTTAATGGCGGAGGCTCCGGAAAAATCCGGCGCGGCGGCGGGGAACGGCGGCGGCGGCGCGGGCTGGCGGCGGTGTGTGCGGCAGCGCTGGCGGCTAGGGTTAGGGTTTGGGCGGTGGCGGCTGGTGGGCTGGGGTGGCCTTGGGCCTCGCCTTATAAAGGCTTGGCCGGATGGAGTCCCGCTCGGGCACGGCCCATAAGTCGGTTCGATCCTTTTTTAGACGGTTCCACCGAGAAAAAAAATCCTAACTAAATAAATAAAAATCTAAAAATGCCAAAACAAATTTTCACCGTCTGAATAAAATATTTAGAACAAAGTGAACATTTTCTTGGCCTAAAAATGCAATTTTGAAAAATGCATATTTTTCTAATCCAAATAAATTAACAACAAAATTCAAATCAAATAATTTATTTGATTTTAACATTTTTCCTCCACTATTTCATTTGTTTTGGAGAATTCATATTATCTCCTCTCATATACTTTTAATATGAAATATTTTCAGAGAGAAAAATAATAGAACCAAAATGATCCATTTTTCCAATATTTTTTAAAAAATCAAATATGAAAATAATAAAATCCCCAACTCTCTCTGTGGGTCCTTGAGTTGCTTAGGATTTTAGGATCACAAAACCAAACGTAAATAAAATATGATATGCATATGATGACCTATGTATAACATTCCAAATTGGAAATTTGGGATGTTACACGACCACCGCCCCCACCCTGAACCCTAAGATAGATACTAGGGTACCTCTCCGGCGAGCCCTCTCCCCGCTGCGGCTGGTTCTTCCTTAACTCCGGCGAGCCCCCCCACCCCCTAAAAATCGACTAACCCGAAAGTCGATTCAGTCGACTGAAGTGTAGCTAAATCGAAGCAGCATCGCAAGCAAGAGCAAGAGCGAGAGTAGCATCACGAGCAAGAGCAAGAGCAGACCAAGAAGGGGGCCGAGAGCAAGAGCTAAAGCAGCAGCAGATCCTACTGATGTGGACATCGCCGTCGAGGGAGCGATGTCGTGGAGGAAGTGGCCGGCGATGCCGCCGTGGATGGAGCCGCGCCGTGTCGGCTCGGGACCGAGCGTCGGCAGCACCGTGAGATCGAATCAAGAAGAAAATGCGGCAATTAGTGTACAACCTCTTTGGTGGCGCCGATTAGGCCTCAGCTTCATCCGAGGAAACGGTGATGATGATGCTCTTCTGGTGGTGCAGGTGAAGATGGCGGTGTTGGAATGGAGGTGGCGCGAAAGACGAGGGGAACATCGGGGCAGCTCCTTGGAGGTGGAGGACGGGGTGGCTGAACCGGCGGGACGACGAGATCGACGACGGATCCTCATCCGGTACGGTGGATGAGGGACGTCGAGGTGTTGCTGTGGATGATGTCGTCGGGGAAGAGGCTCCGGTTGGGTGGTGTACGGAGGAGGGTGTGGGGCTTCACGGGTTTTCTCGGCCTCGGTGTACGAATGGGTGGGCGTATAGGATAGGAGTGGGGAACCATGGCTTAGGGACGGGCTTGTCCGAAATGTGGGGTAAGTTACGAAAGTACCCCCACCGATTTGAGCTAGGCGGTTCTTTCGGTTAGGGGTATCACAGGCATTTCGCATGTCGGGATTTCACAGGAGGTGGGAGTTTTCGCGCGCGTTGTAATTTTGGAATAGCAAGGCATGGGTTGAGATGGAGGGAGTTGTCTGAGCACAATGTGACAAAGATATATCTTAAATGTTTCGGTGTAACAAGGCTCGGGTTGAAGAGGCGGGAGTTTCGCAGCACGATAGACAGAGGCGCTAGCTTGAAATTTTGGCATAACAAGGCGCGACTTGAAATTTCGGGAGAACAAGCTTAACGTGTACCCAAAAAAAGACAATTCCACCTCATCACTAGAGAGAGCTATGTCCCGTTTTACTACATTACTAGAAATGCATTCAAATACAACAAGAAAATTAAAAAAATCAGGACAACAGACATAACGTGTACAGTACCAAAACAATTTGCACTTCCCTCAACAATAAAAAAACAATGTGTGTCGTCTAGCATATGGACTAAATTTGAGTACATTTTCCCTGTTTGAATGGGATTGTACTCGGGATAGTTATACAACCATCTAAATATTATCTTCACAACACATGACATGAATATAGGAGAAGTAAATTCCTATATAAATACGAACTACATGTACATACGATCTCAAATTCAAATATATGTATAGATTTTATGTTGAATTCAAATCATAGTACATGTACGCTCTAGCTAGATGTTCGGAATCTAAACCATGTATGATATACTACGTACAATGTGTTTAACAAGCACAACACACACACACACAAACACCATTTAGACTATTAAGGTACATGTGCATTGCATGCATGAGATTTGACAACCAAATTATGAATAAATACCACATTATAACATGTAAGCTTTGAGTCATATATGCATGATATAGATGTTCATTTAATTCTTATAGTTAATTTCATTCGGAATCATCTAGTTTTTATAAAAAAAGCTAATTAAGGACAGTAAAACTGAGCCACTTCTCTGCCCTCTCACGACCTCAGCGATTTTGACCGTCAGATCTTATGTATGGAGCGTTTTCTCGATCTGCATTAGGGTAAAAATTGAACCCGCTGTCCTATGGGCAGCTATTCTGGTGGAAATTTCGGAGGCCTGTGGTGAATTGGGCCTTGTCTTCCACGTAAAGCCCATTTAGGCAGAACGCTTGGAAAAAATCCGTAATTCTTCCTCTCCCGACGTATCTAATCTGCCCGTTCCTCTGCGCCTGCGCCTCCGCCCGCCCCGGCGCCGCCATGCGTGGAGCTGAATCCAAGCATCACCCGTGTTGCCAGGTCTGGGCGAAAACCCTAGCAGCGGCGCTCGCGCCTGACTGCGCCCTTTAAACTCTGTAAGAACACTTGTGGGATAGAGGATGACGCCTCCGCCGAGGTCGCCACGATGAATCCCACGGGCGCAAGCTGCTGCTGCTCGTCGACGATCTGGTTATCCGTTCACCCCACTTGGCCTTCTTCTACTCGCTCCAGGCCCGCGTGCTCGATCTGGAATCCCTCCTCACCGATGACCCCAAGCTCTCGGCCCACCGCTATAGCAGTACCTCTACGACGGCCTCGTCCTCTTCGCCCCACATAATTAGTCGACTCCTCCCTCCGTTTTAGATCTCACTCCTCACGTCAAATCAGTTGCATGTTCATTTGATTGTTCCTGCTCTGATTTGTGGGTATGTGGAATTGTAGTGGTTTTGTGGTAGATTCAGTTGATAGATCGGAACTCTGGGTGAAGAGTTGGTCGTTCGTGTGATACGATCTATGGCGTTGGAGTAGTCTATTATTGGAATTATGTGATATAGTTTGGCATATACAACTTTCAGGACTTTGGATGTAGAATTATGGATGTACCGAACAATGTTCATTTGACGTTTATGCACAGTTGTTTAGCTTAAGTAGAAAATGGGACCGTGGGTACCAATTGTTGCCAATTGCTTATTTTGACGTTTTTTCATGGGATAATTGAGTACTTATGATTCAGCATTATTGGTTCTTAATGGTAGTATTTGCTCTTGACAGGTTTTGGTTGATTCAGCATTATTGGTTCTTAATGGTAGTATTTGCTCTTGACAGGTTTTGGTGGATCAGTGGATGTAGTAGGTATGTTTTCTTTCTTGGATTCATAATTTTGTTTACTTGACTGAATCTATCAAGTGAAGTGATGAATATGCTCTTTTCTTAATAGTACGCTATCCGATGGTGCATTGCCTGACACTATGGAACCTGCTGTTACCCAAAATACTGAATATAACTCTGAATTGCCATTTCCTGATACACATGTTGAGGTTTATTTATCTTGCACATTTCCCCTTTCAAAAGGCTAGCACCTTCTGCTCTTGCAAGAATCAGTGTGGCAGAATCAATGTTATAGGGCTCCAGGTAAGTACTCTAGATGCTTTATTCCCTTTTTATTTTGTCTATACATAATTAGGATTTAGGAACGGATTGATGGACCAATTGTGATTGTGAAAAATATCATTTTAATTTGGAAGATACGGTGCTCATTATTAGTGTGAGAAGATATGTTAAGTTAGTACAGTTACACTGAGAAAATTATCAAATTTAAAAAGAGAAGAAGGCAATTATCGATATATCATATATGCACTGAAAAATAGAATGATTCATACCATCCAACAGTCAATACTAGGCTCTGTATTATCATTTACCAATGATGCTAGTACTTGGATGTACTTTTTTTTCATGTAGGTCGTCCCATCCTAATAAGGACCAGTCTGTAATAAGGTGCCAATAAACAAAGTAATTTTTATTTTCCACAATATATTTCCATTTTAATCCTCAGATTTTAATTTTGTTGTAAACTCAGGATTATTTATGATGGTAGCCTGCAGTGTAATGTTTCCATCAGTGCTACACTTTAGACCTTCTAAATCGTACTATCTTAAATCTGAAGTTTCTTTTTCAAGGTTTAGTAGCTGCATTGTAAATCTGAAGTTTCTTTTTCAAGGTTTAGTAGCTGCATCATGCTTATGCACTCATAAGCTCACTCACTTGCAGCTCTCCAATTCATTCATTTTTGAAAGCATCAGGTACAGAAGGAGAAAATATATTATGTATTCGATGTGGGGAGCCTTGGCGCAATGGTAAAGCTGCTGCCTTGTGACCATGAGGTCATGGGTTCAAGTCCTAGAAACAGCCTCTTACAGAAATGTAGGGAAAGGCTGCGTACTATAGACCCAAAGTGGTCGGACCCTTCCCTGGACCCTGCGCAAGCGGGAGCTACATGCACCAGGTTGCCTTTTTTTTATTCGATGAGTGGGGAGTAGCAGGACTACTATATCTCTAAAGCGTTTTTTCTTACAATTTGTGTTCTGGGGATGATCTGAATTAAGAGATTAGAATGCAAATCCTCAACGCCTTTGTGCGGTGAAGCCGCCAAGAGGGTCCACAAAACCATAATCTTCGGGAGTTCTAGAAGTACCTCAAAATTGATATTGTTAGTGCAATAAAAACACAAGTATACCAGTGTCGTCGTCCTTGCATCTCTGATCTACTATATTTAGGAGGCCTTCACCTGATGGCACCACCTAGATGTACGTGTTTGTTAATTTTTTTATGATATTATGACTGCATGATTCTCATATATCCAGGATTTCATTTGCTCGTTGAAGCAATGAAATGTATATGGAATGCGGCTGATATGCAAAAGTTGCTTACAAGTTCTAGATCAGCCTTTTAACTATATATAAGTTAATCATGCTCTCTAATAAGATAGGTCAAATATATAAGCTTCTTTTTATCATTACTGTAATACATCATTGTTTACTAAACACGTTTCTTGAGCTAACTCAAATCGAATAATCTTGCAGGAGCAGGACCTCTTATTGTGAATTGCCTCGATGTTTTGTGTCCGCACTGCCTTATAAGGCATTATGGATGGACTATGATGTGGAGGCCTCCTATGATATCTTGAGTTCGATTGAATGCCACCTTTTGAAGTTATAACAATATTGATGTACTAAACATTTCTCAGTTTTTCCCGGTATGACCCAGGAATCAGAACCATTAGCCTATTCTATTTTATGTTGTAAATAGAATAATTAGCTTATGTTGCAAATATTTTATCTTTGATGCTTCATGCTTCAAAGTATTTATACAAATTTCTCCCATTTTATTGAACATATGGAAGGGCACAACAACAAGATCTTTCTTGTGGGTCTTGCATAAAAGTAGACAACGCCAACTAATTATGTGATTCCATGCTTACGCACATCTTATTATTCGTAGTTGCGTAGGATTTGTAATACTTTATGCTAGGGTTGATGTATGGCCAGTGAACTAGAACGGAGCCTGAACCAAGTTGTATCACTTAGTTTCACCAGGTGCACATATTGCTACTCTTTTATATGGCATGTCATGTTAGGGTGTTACCACTTAGTGTTGCTATGTCAGATATTGCTTCATTTTTTATTGCTAATGTTGTTTTTCCGGTTTTGTATCTTGTACGCTGGAGTGGTGCAATACGTTTCAACTATTTGCAACTTCTATATTTTAATAAAATGAATTATAACCATCTTTCGACACTTCATTTATGCTTATCAATTCTGAAAAATCCAATTATTCTATTGTAAAATAGATGGGCGCGGCAACACGCGCCATCAACGATCTATTCTATTTTAAGATTCATGGAATTGTGCGTTGTAAGGCATAAAGTAAAAAACAAATAATGGCAAATCATGTAGAAAAACATTTGGGCAATTCTGATACAGAAGATTCTATAACAAAGAAGAAGTGCTTGTGTTTTGAGGTTTGTGCATTATGCTTAAGTTCAACCATGGAGTCTTCTAGATTGTACATGTGGCAAAATCTGGTGGAATCTAGATGATATCCAACGGCCAGTTATGCTCAAATTTTCCATCTCTGCACCATCAGATTGGGCTCATCCAATGACCATCTTTCAAAGTTAAAGTTATCCGCACACTATATAAAAAATATATAATATATATAGGGGTATAGATATAGATATGTGATGCAAAAGCCACCCATCATCACCAATTAGAATAGTGTGTCCATGCACGGATGCAATGTGGCCAAACGATGTCTGCCATCTATATCTCAAATACAAATCGTCTGACCTTGTTCAGTGTGTATACAGTACACCATGCTCGTTTCCAAACCACACCACACATATCTCAGTTATATTCATGCATGCATGGGTTTCAAACATCATGATCTCTTATTCAAATATTTGAATTCTACTTTACATTGATTATGACATCACCTAGTCTTTTACACCCACACAGTCATCTTTTCTTTATAATTGTACCATTAACTTTCTCTCATGCATGCATGCACACACAGTACCAGTCAGCATTATCCATCGCACACATGTAATCTTTTTCTTCAGGTCAGTCTCCCATGCATGCTGTAACGCCCTCGATGCGGCTATATCTCCCATGTGTCGAAGCACGACTTAGCATAACCGCATTGAAAGCAATGTCGCAAGTGAGGTAATCTTCACACAACCCATGTAATACATAAGGGAAAGAGATACATAGATGGCTTACAATCGCCACTTCACACAATACATGATTAAAGCATTACATCATCCAGATAACAAACAAGGTCCGACTACGGAACCAAAATAAAAGACTACCCCAAAAGCTACACAGATCCCCGATCGTCCCGACTGGGCTCCACTACTGATCAACTAGAACGAAACAACACAAAGGGCAAGATCTTCATCGAGCTCCTCCTTGAGCTTGGTTGCATCATCTGCATGGTTCAACGACACCTGCAAGCTGGTTTTGGAAGTATCTGTGAGTCACGGGGACTCAGCAATCTCACACCCTCGCGGTCAAGACTATTTAAGCTTATAGGTGAGGTAAAGGTATGATGTGGAGCTGCAGCAAGCGACTAGCATATATGGTGGCTAACCTATTCGCAAAAGAGAGCGAGAAGAGAAGGCAAAAGCACGGTCGAACAACTATGATCAAGAAGTGATCCTAGAACAATCTACGTCAAGCATAACTCCAACACCGTGTTCACTTCCCGGACTCCGCCGAGAAGAGACCATCACGGTTACACACGCGGTTGATGCATTTTAATTAAGGTCAACTTCAGGTTTTCTACAACCAGACATTAACAAATTCCCATCTTCCCATAACCGCAGGCATGGCTTTAGAAAGTTCAAATCCCTGCAAGGGTGTCCCAACTTAGCCCATCACAAGTTCTCACGGTCAACGAAGGATATTCCTTCTAGCGGGAAGACCCGATCAGGCTCGGAATCCCGGTTACAAGACATTTCAACAATGGTAAAACAAGACCAGCAAAGCCACCCAGATGTGCCGACAAATCACGATAGGAGCTGCACATATCTCGTTCTCAGGGCACACCGGATGAGCCAGACGTCGGGTAAGCCAGCCCAGAGTTGCCCTTGGTAGCCTCGGACATCGCTCAGTTGGACCAACACTTAGAGAAGCACTGGCCCGGGGGGGGGGGGGTTAAAATAAGATGACCCTTGAGCCGGCCGACTCAAGGGAAAGAAAAAGGCTAGGTGGCAAATGGTAAAACCAATTTTGGGCCTTGCTGGAGGAGTTTTATTCAAGGCGAACTATCACGGGGTTCCCATTATAACCCAACCGCATAAGGAATGCAAAATCCGGGAACATAACACCGATATGACGGAAACTAGGGCGGCAAGAGTGGAACAAAATACAAGGCATAAGGCCGAGCCTTCCACCCTTTACCAAGTATATAGATGCATTAATTAAATAAGAGATATTGTGATATCCCAACAATAATCATGTTCCAACAAGGAACAACATCTCCATGTTCCAACAAGGAACAACTTCATCTTCACCTACAACTAACAACGCTATAAGAGGGGCTGAGCAAAGCGGTAACATAGCCAAACAACGGTTTGCTAGGACAAGGTGGGTTAGAGGCTTGGCTCAACAATATGGGAGGCATGAGAAGCAAGTGGTAGGTACCGCAGCATAGGCATAGCAAAAGAGTGAGCAACTAGCAAGCAAAGATAGAAGTGATTTCGAGGGTATGGTCATCTTGCCTGAAATCCCGCAAGGAAGAAGAATGAGTCCATGAAGAAGACAAACGGACGTAGTCGAACGAATCCTCACAACGCGACGTTATCGGAACTAACCCAAAGGAGCAACACCGGAAAGAAGCAAATAACATAGTAAACAACCATCACATAAACATGGCATGATGCACAATCAAGTATGATGCATGTCCGGTTTAATGAAACATGGCATGGCAAAGTGCAACAAACAACACTACAAATTAAGTGGAGCTCAATATGCCACAGAGTTGCATATTGAAGAAAACACCACATGACTTATTTAGTTCTCTCTCATTAGGTACTCAACAATATTAAATGTTGTTAAGCATGGCAAGAGGTGAGGCATAACAAAACTACACCATCTAAACAATTTAAATGGGGTCGGGTATAACAAATAACGAATCCGGTAAATCCCCATATGCATTAGTAATTTATTGCAACAACAATTTAAACATTTTAATTGTTGTTATCATGATGCGGATGACATGAACAAGTTTATGCAATTTTTATTGAAAGTTGACAAGAGCATTAAGAAGCATTGGTCACCGTGGCGGAAACGAAAGGGGTTCCACGACAATGACAGCGGAAATGGTGCCATGGCAACATTCCGGTTCCGATAGCTCACGGAGATACCGGTGCAAAAGGAAAAGTGACGGGAGCGTGACATGCGATAGAAGGTGGGGTGATCCCGGTAACCGGGTTCCCACGAGACGACGGCATGGCAACGGGGAACATGCAAGTAACACGTCGGGCACGGTGCAAACACGAGCATTTCATACAACATATGCATTCGTCCATGGGCGGTCGTTCTCGGCGGTTATACCTTCGAAGCGTGCAAGCGGGACGGTTCGGGTTCGGGTTCGGTGCAAGTAGAGGAAGTAGGCGTTCTTGGGACGGCGGTAGAGGTACGGGTATTCGACAACGGTCGTCGTTCATGCTCCGTGGTCGTCGGTAGAGGTTCTCGCAATCTCGGCGACGGTAGTGGAACACGTGTTCGTAGGTGTTCCAGTCATAGGTAGTGGTACTTGATGAAACCCGAAACGGTCTTAGGCGTCTTCCTGCGTAGGGGTACTTGGCGTTTCCGTGTCGTCGGTCTTGCCGGTTCCGGTCTCGGCAACGTAGTTGTACAAGAGTGTCATCGGACTTGTCGAATCCGAAGTCTTCGAGGGTCATCGTGTTACTTGGCACTTGCGGTCTTGATAGCTCGAAGGGGTGCTTGGCGTTCTCGGCCTTGCAAGTTGTGGTACTTGGCGTGGAGGTAAACCTCAGGCCGCCATTCATTGAAAACGAGATGCACCAGGGAAGTTTAAGGCAGCGGCGGTAGCAACCAGGTTGTCCAAAGGGGACGGCTCAGACAAGAGCTGCTCTGCCCGGGAAGGAGGCACAAGTGATGTAGAGCTGCAGGTGAAGCTTCGACATGAGCAGAGGCGGACGTTCTTCGCGTGGAGATGGAGCCGGGGTAGGGGTCCGACGAGGTGGGTGTGCAGAGGTGGGCGCACCAGTGTTGTCGCATAAGGGCATCCGCGAGCTTGCCGGCGTTAGGGACGAGGGCGGCTCCTCGGGGCTTCCTGTTACAGAGACGAGAGAGGGAGGGATTTGAGTCAGGAGAGAGAGAGAGTCAAAGAGGAAGGGAACCAGGGGAAGAAAAAGGAGAGGTGCAGCAGGGGCGTCCTGGTCCGCTGGGCTACTCCGACGAGGTAGAACACCGGTGCAGCACCCGGAGGCGATGGTGGTGGAGGAAACAGAGGCGGGGACAGGGCCCTGCTGGCGGGATCCGGCTGGGAACGGGCAAAGGTGGCGGAGGCCGGCCGGATCGGGTGGTGGAGGCGAGGGACTCTGGCAGGGGCGGCGTTGGGGCATCAGGTAGGAGGCGCTACTGCCCTACTCCTCTGGCGGCGCTACGGGAGGAAGAGGGAGACGAGTGAGGAAGAGATGAGATCGGGGGAGGGAGATGGATCGGGGCTACGTGCGTGCATGCGTGGGTGGCGGCGATAACGGGAGGACGAGAGGGAGCGTGGGAGATGGGCTAGGGTTAGGATGGGGGGGTGCCGGCTGGGCCTTGGCCTAAAGGCTGCGGGGTTAGGATGGGCCGGCGGCTGGATGGGCCTAAAGGCCACTGGTGGGAGGTGGCTGCTGGGCTGCGAGAGGCCTTGGCCAAAAGGGTTGGTAGCTGGGCTCCCTCTCTCCTTACTTCTCTACTCTTATAGAAATAAAAGAAAGGAGAAAAAGAGAGAAGAGCAACGGTTAGGGAAAGAATTGGGCATAGAGTTTGGAGAAGGTTGGAAAGGAAATTATGAAAGGCATATAATTTAAACTGCAAGTGTGTTTGAGGGTGGTACCACACTAATGGAATATTTCAATATAGCTCCCTAAAATAGTAGGAGACTTTTATATGTTATAAAGAGAATTTCACCTTGTGAACTCCCTCGATTTAAATGGACCGAAGATCCATATGGTTTATTTGGTTGAGTTTTAAAACGGGTTGCATGAAGACATGATGCAATGCACATGATGCAAAGATGAATGCAACGAACCAAACAAAATACACGACGAAACTCGGAACCCATGGAAGGCCTCTGAAGCTCCGGTCTTGGGGCGTGACAACACTCCACCACTACGAGAGGATCTCGTCTCGAGATCTAGAATGGCACCGGAGGGAAAAGGAAGAGGGAGAGGAAGAGAGGAGGTAAAACTAAGTTGCTTCTTTGACAAACGAGTGAAACCACGAGCCTTGAGAGGTTGAACAAATTGAAAGAAAGAAAGCAACGAGAAAGGGCGAAGTTGAAAGCACTCCGCTAGGAAAAAGGAGCAAGGAAGAACCAATTCGAACAACACTCTGGTTGGAAAGATATTCAAGGCTTGGTAAAAATGAAGGAACTTGAGCAGCAGGCACAACAATTCGGTTAAACAAGATAGAGGAGGAATAAGACTGATATAATTTGGATAGCACTTCGACTGTAAATGGAAGAAATTGAACATGATCTTGACAAACCGAGATGAGGAGTGAAAAGAACAACATCGCAGTGCCTCCGGATGAAGAAAGAATAGAAGATAGGTAATTGAAATAGGGGAAAGGAGAAGACAATGCCAACTTCTGCCACAAAAGAGCTTGAAAAGGCATCTTTAGGAGAAGGTTTGAACGGAGTTGTTGGAAAAACAAACAACAAAAAGGATAAGCTTGACATGTGCTTATAGAAGGCCTCTCAACAATATGAGGTGACAACTTGCCACCTACGGAAAAGATTTGATTGATATCAGCAAGGAGATGAGAACTTATTTCACCAGGAGGATAGATGAAGAACTTGGATCATATATCATCACCATTAATAGCAACAATCCTTAGGGAAAGCTTTAGGTGAAATAACCCAAGATAATTCCAACGCAGAGGTTGATGGATTTAAAATATCTCATTCTTGATAACTTGTGAAACATGAAACATGGACTCAAATTAACAAGAATGAAATAATACCACCTTCAATGATACGGAAGAAAGAATTGCACTCCGGATAGCAAGATGAAGAATGATTGAGCTCCTTAGAAAAGAATCTCAATGAACACTTGGAGAAGGGATATAAATCCTTGATGAACCAACATGTAGAACCTTCATGAAGAACTCCGGTAAACGAAAAGAATAACGAAAATAAAGAGAAGTCGGAAACACAAGGTGAAACCTTGTAATGATTTAGATGGATCTCCGTGATAATTAGAGCTTGGAACTCCGGGAAAGAAAGACGAGCACTTGAAACCAAGACTTTAATCATCGTGAACAAACTTCGGAAGAAAAGATTAACATATGGATGAAACAAGAATAAGAATTACATTATGCTTATTCTTCACCAATTCAAATTGATGACAAGCAATGGAATTGGCATACTACTTATTCTCATAGAAAGGATTAATATAGATATAGCGCAAACTTGAGGAAGGTCTTCAACGAACCACCGGTAGAATCTAAAATGAACGAAGTAAAAATAAAGAAACACCGGGAAGAATTATAAAAAGAACGAAGATACTTGAGAGAATTTAGATACAAGTGAACGAAGAGATTCTGAGATGATTAGAGAACACTTGAATGAAGCACCGATAAGATTTGGAGAATGATAACAGAAGGCTGAGAATGAATAAACCTGAATTTATGGACTCCGGATGATCAAACTGAAAATACTCCTGAATCGCCCCGGATAGATGAAAAGAATTATGATAATCGAAAACAATAAAGAGAGGATGGCATCAAAGCTAGAACCATGAATCTTGAAGAGAATGGAGCAAGATTTAGAGGAAAAGCTCTTCTTCGTCTTCAAAATCCGAGAATGACGACGAGAAACACCACCATGAATCGTTTAGGCACTTCGGAAGAATCAAAAGCAAAGAGATTGAGCTAACGATGAAAAGAGTTGGAAAAATCTTGGAGAAGGGCATTTGACTGATGATAACTCATTCTTACGTCAAACTTTAGAAAAGAATTTGAGAAGCTCCGGAAAAATAAGAAAAGTCAGGTAAGATCTTGGGAAAAGACCTGTGGGTTAGAGCCCACTCAAAATAAACACCGTTGATGATTTAAAGAGATATTGCGCCGATTGAATTAAAAGTCTTGAATGAGATAACATCCTCGAAATAACTTGAACAGATTGAGAATGGAAACGAATCATCCGAGATGTTTTCAGCACTCCGGAACAACAGAATAGCGAGAAGTGAATTATTATGAGGTGCACCGGTATGAGAAGGCATTGAAATGAGGAAAAGGTAAGATCAACAAAGCTTGACTTGAAACCACGGAGAAGAAAACAAACGAAGAATGATGAACTTGAAGCTCCGTTAGAATCTTCATGAGAAATCATCGGATAAGACATTGATGGAAAGAATGAAGAGACTTCACAAGAATAAAATGGATACTTGATTAAGAAATCTGAGTCCCCAAAGAAAAAGGGTGGGTGGGCGAGAAAACAAAGACAACTTGGAACAGATGAAGCAAACACCGTTGAGAAGAACTGATAATTGATCTTGTAAATGTTGAAGTGATCAGATCCACTTGAAGAGAAGCACACCGGTTGAAAAGGATTGACATGACAGTGTCGATTATCATGAAGGATTGGTATTCACATCGGAGTATGAGAACACCGTTTAGAGAAGGTATGGAATCAACATTTGACTTCGAAGCAACTCGAATACCACAACTCAAAACAAATAAAGGATTGGCTTGCAGAATAAGCCAAAACAAACATATGATAGAGATTTCGTCCGAAGTTTTCGTGGTGGGGCCTACACGGGCTCGATCGTACAACACCATCATGTACAAGGAAGTGCACATGACATAAGAAGCGTCCCCGAGTCGGCATAGCCAAGGAATCTTTAAGACACAACGAGACCACTGTAAAACCAACCGTGGATAGGAGGACCACTAGACGTCGAACCCCAATTTCATATCATACATCTGTCGGAAAGATATCCTAAGAGCTACTTGAATTCCCACTTATAAACTCCCGAAATTTTCCGGTTATGCAATCAGGTGTTGGGGATACAGGGGAATCATAATATCTCACCCAAAACTAACAAATCCTACATCCAGCTGTATCCATCCTTCAACACATAACCAAGAAACCTTCGGAAATCGTCTACCTCAACCTTCGAAAAGCATCCGTTATACGAGTTATGGCAATACTCCCGAACTCCCGCCCCAGTACTAGGTGGCGTCGAGGTTATCTCACCAACAACTGCATAAAAGAGATTTTTGACGTCGGCGAAACTAAACTCAGGTATTCCAGGACTGCAACGATAAAATTGTGATGACACAACATCTCGGAGCTCAACTCCCCGGAACACTGCCACAACCCCTAAATCTCAGGAGGCACCAAGAACAATGTTCTCGTCACAAAACCATCGGAACGATTCCAAGATACCCGCGTGGTCCTAATTTTTTTTTAGTGAAATTTGAGAAGAGAAGAGTCAAAACTCTACGTCAGGATGCCTCACCAGAGCGACGAAGGGACTGAGGAGTAAAAAGATTTCCTAACTCTCCGATATATATAATCCTAAATGACTCAAAACATTTCTAGAATCAATAACGCCAGCGATTCGATCAAGCAGGGGGCTCCTAAGGTCGGGGAAGGCTCTGATTACCAACTTGTAACGCCCTCGATGCGGCTATATCTCCCATGTGTCGAAGCACGACTTAGAGGCATAACCGCATTGAAAGCAATGTCGCAAGTGAGGTAATCTTCACACAACCCACGTAATACATAAGGGAAAGAGATACATAGATGGCTTACAATCGCCACTTCACACAATACATGATTAAAGAATTACATCATCCAGATACAAACAAGGTCCGACTATGGAACCAAAATAAAAGACTACCCCAAAAGCTACACAGATCCCCGATCGTCCTGACTGGGCTCCACTACTGATCAACTAGAACGAAACAACACAAAGGGCAAGATCTTCATCGAGCTCCTCCTTGAGCTTGGTTGCGTCATCTGCATGGTTCAACGACACCTACAAGCTGGTTTTGGAAGTATCTGTGAGTCACGGGGACTCAGCAATCTCACACCCTCGCAATCAAGACTATTTAAGCTTATAGGTGAGGTAAAGGTATGATGTGGAGCTACAGCAAGCGACTAGCATATATGGTGGCTAACCTATTCGCAAAAGAGAGCGAGAAGAGAAGGCAAAAGCACGGTCGAACAACTATGATCAAGAAGTGATCCTAGAACAACCTACGTCAAGCATAACTCCAACACCGTGTTCACTTCCCGGACTCCGCCGAGAAGAGACCATCACGGTTAGACACGTGGTTGATGCATTTTAATTAAGTTCAACTTCAGGTTTTCTACAACCGGACATTAACAAATTCCCATCTGTCCATAACCGCGGGCACGGCTTTCCAAAGTTCAAATCCCTACAGGGGTGTCCCAACTTAGCCCATCATAAGCTCTCACGGTCAACGAAGGATATTCCTTCTAGCGGGAAGACCCGATCAGGCTCGGAATTCCGGTTAGAAGACATTTCGACAATGGTAAAACAAGACCAGCAAAGCCACCCAGATGTGCCGACAAATCCCGATAGGAGCTGCACATATCTCATTCTCAGGGCACACCGGATGAGCCAGACGTCGGGTAAGCCAGCCCAGAGTTGCCCTTGGTAGCCTCGGATATCGCTCAGTTGGACCAACACTTAGAGAAGCACTGGCCCGGGGGGTTTAAAATAAGATGACCCTTGAGCCGGCCGACTCAAGGGAAAGAAAAAGGCTAGGTGGCAAATGGTAAAACCAATGTTGGGCCTTGCTGGAGGAGTTTTATTCAAGGCGAACTGTCGAGGGGTTCCCATTATAACCCAACCGCGTAAGGAACGCAAAATCCGGGAACATAACACCGATATGACGGAAAATAGGGCGGCAAGAGTGGAACAAAACACCAGGCATAAGGCTGAGCCTTCCACCCTTTACCAAGTATATAGATGCATTAATTAAATAAGAGATATTGTGATATCCCAGCAATAATCATGTTCCAACAAGGAACAACATCTCCATGTTCCAACAAGGAACAACTTCATCTTCACCTACAACTAACAACGCTATAAGAGGGGCTGAGCAAAGCGGTAACATAGCCAAACAACGGTTTGCTAGGACAAGGTGGGTTAGAGGCTTGGCTCAACAATATGGGAGGCATGATAAGCAAGTGGTAGGTATCGCAGCATAGGCATAGCAAAAGAGCGAGCAACTAGCAAGCAAAGATAGAAGTGATTTTGAGGGTATGGTCATCTTGCCTGATATCCCGCAAGGAAGAAGAACGAGTCCATGAAGAAGACAAACGGACGTAGTCGAACGAATCCTCACAACGCGACGTTATCGGAACTAACCCAAAGGAGCAACACCGGAAAGAAGCAAATAACATAGTAAACAACCATCACATAAACATGGCATGATGCACAATCAAGTATGATGCATGTCCAGTTTAATGAAACATGGCATGGCAAAGTGCAACAAACAACACTAAAAATTAAGTGGAGCTCAATATGCCACGGAGTTGCATATTGAAGAAAACACCACATGACTTATTTAGTTCTCTCTCGTTAGGTAGTCAACAATATTAAATGTTGTTAAGCATGGCAAGAGGTGAGGCATAACAAAACTACACCATCTAAACAATTTAAATGGGGTCGGGTATAACAAATAACGAATCCGGTAAATCCCCATATGCATTAGTAATTTATTGCAACAACAATTTAAACATTTTAATTGTTATTATCATGATGGGGATGACATGAACAAGTTTATGCAATTTTTATTGAAAGTTGACAAGAGCATTAAGAAGCATTGGTCATCGTGGCGGAAACAAAAGGGGTGCCACGACAATGACAGCGGAAATGGTGCCATGGCAACATTCCGGTTCCGATACCTCACGGAGATACCGGTGCAAAAGGAAAAGTGACGGGAGCGTGACATGCGATAGAAGGTGGGGTGATCCCGGTAACCGGGTTCCCATGAGACGACGGCATGGAAACGGGGAACATGCAAGTAACACGTTGGGCACGGTGCAAACGCGAGCATTTCATACAACATATGCATTCGTCCACGGGCGGTCATTCGCGGCAATTATACCTTCGAAGCGTGCAAGCGGGACGGTTTGGGTTCGGGTTCGGTGCAACTAGAGGAAGTAGGCGTTCTCGGGACGTCGGTAGAGGTACGGGCATTCGACAACGGTCGTCGTTCATGCTCCGTGGTCGTCGGTAGAGGTTCTCGCAATCTCAGCGACGGTAGTGGAACACGTGTTCATAGGTGTTCGAGTCATCGGTAGTGGTACTTGATGAAACCCGAAACGGTCTTAGGCGTCTTCGTGCGTAGGGGTACTTGGCGTTTCCGTGTCGTCGGTCTTGCCGGTTCCGGTCTCAGCAACGTAGTTGTACAAGAGTGTCATCGGACTTGTCGAATCCGAAGTCTTCGAGGGTCATCGTGTTACTTGGCGCTTGCGGTCTTGATAGCTCGAAGGGGTGCTTGGCGTTCTCGGCCTTGCAAGTCGTGGTACTTGGCGTGGAGGTAAACCTCAGGCCGCCATTCATTGAAAACGAGCTGCACCAGGGAAGTTTAAGGCAGTGGCGGTAGCAACCGGGTTGACCAAAGGGGACGACTCAGGCAAGAGCTGCTCTGCCCGGGAAGGAGGCACAAGTGATGCAGAGCTGTATGTGAAGCTTTGACATGAGCAGAGGAGGACGGTCTTCGAATGGAGATGGAGCCGGGGCAGGGGTCCGACAAGGTGGGTGTGCAGAGGTGGGCGCACCAGTGTTGCCGCGCAAGGGCATCAACGAGCTTGCCGTCGTTAGGGATGAGGGCGGCTCCTCGGGGCTTCCTATTACAGAGACGAGAGAGGGAGGGATTTGAGTCGGGAGAGAGAGAGTCAAAGAGGAAGGGAACCAGGGGAAGAAAAAGGAGAGGTGCAGCAGGGGTGTCCTGGTCCGCTGGGCTACTCCGACGAGGTAGAACACCGGTGCAGCACCCGGAGGCGATGGTGGTGGAGGAAACAGAGGCGGGGACGGGGCCCTGCTGGCGGGATCCGGCCGGGAACGGGCAAAGGCGGCAGAGGCCGGCCGGATCGTGTGGTGGAGGCGAGGGACTCTGGCAGGGGCGGCGTTGGGGCATCAGGCAGGAGGCGCTGCTGCCCTACTCCTCTGGCGGCGCTACGGGAGGAAGAGGGAGACGAGTGAGGAAGAGGGAGACGAGTGAGGAAGAGATGGGATCGGGGCTACGTGCGTGCATGCGTGGGTGGCGGCGATAACGGGAGGACGAGAGGGAGTGTGGGAGATGGGCTAGGGTTAGGATGGGGGGTGCCGGCTGGGCCTTGGCCTAAAGGCTGTGGGGTTAGGATGGGCCGGCGGCTGGATGGGCCTAAAGGCCACTGGTGGGAGGTGGCTGCTGGGCTGCGAGAGGCCTTGGCCAAAAGGGTTGGTAGCTGGGCTCCCTCTCTCCTTACTTCTCTACTCTTATAGAAATAAAAGAAAGGAGAAAAAGAGAGAAGAGCAACGGTTAGGGAAATAATTGGGCATAGGGTTTGGAGAAGGCTGGAAAGGAAATTATGGAAGATATATAATTTAAACTGCAAGTGTGTTTGAGGGTGGTACCACACAAATGGAATATTTCAATATAGCTCCCTAAAATAGTAGGATACTTTTATATGTTATAAAGAGAATTTCACCTTGTGAACTCCCTCGATTTAAATGGACCGAAGATCCATACGGTTTATTTGGTTGAGTTTTAAAACGGGTTGCATGAAGACATGATGCAATGCACATGATGCAAAGATGAATGCAACGAACCAAACAAAATACATGGCGAAACTCGGAACCCATGGAAGGCATCTGAAGCTCCGGTCTTGGCGCGTCACACATGCACACACACCTCCCCCTCCCCATCATATCAGGCATTCTTTATCTCTCACGTGCATGCGCAACGATCGATGTTCCTCTATGTGTGTGTGTATATAGCTAGGTCTTTCACAATTTTCCACACAAACCGATCAATCTATATATCTAGTAAGGTCTCACTTTCTTTCCCACGTCCACATCGATCAATCTATACCTCTCTATATAGGATTACATAGCTAATACACCCACATTAATTATATATCCAATGCCCCCCTCTCATCATCCATGCCCTCGCTTCATCTCTTAGAAGCGCGCACACCGGCGAAGACAGGGGGCAGCAAGGGCCCTGCCCCCCTAACATCACTATATATCAAGGCTAATATGAATGCGATCATTAGACAATTGCTGGTAAAATGGTTAAAGTTGATGAATTGACCCTTCCCATAAAGGATTAGCAATGCTTGGCCCCTAGCTCATTTATTTTTCATGGCTCCGCCACTGCGCGCAACAGCGCACGTTCTCGCCCCCTCTCTTCAAATATCGATCTCGCACTTGTGCACTCCTTCATAGTCTCCCTCCACTTGGCCCCTCGCACCATCTTCTAGCCCCCACCCAATTTTTCCACGTGTACAATCTAGCAGACTCCATGGTTGAACTTAAGCATAATGCACAAACCTCAAAACACCAATGCTTCTCCTTTGTTCTAGAATCTTCCGTATCACAACTACCCAAAAAAATTTCTAGTTGAATTGCCATTATTTGTTTTTACTTGATGCTTTACAATGCACAACTCCATGAATCATAAAATAGATTAAGGGCTTCTTTGATTCAAAGGATTCTCAAAGGAATTTTGGGGGATTCTAATCCTTAGGAATTTTTCCTATCTTGGTTGTTTGATTCATAGGATTCTAAACCATAGAAATTTTTCCATAGGATTCATTTGCACTAGATTTCATAGGAAACATCCCATCCACTCAAACCAAAGAATCCTGCGTTTTTTTCTGTGCACAATCAAACACTCGTACAATCCTGTAGGATTCAAGATGACATTCCATTCTAATCCCATGTTTTTCCTATTCCGTTTTGGAAATCCTATGAATCAAAGAGGCCTTAGTTTTTTTATAAAAACTAATTTATTTTGAATGTGATGAACGATAAGAATTAAAGGAAGGGCTACATCAGGCATATATGACTCAGAACTTACATGCTATAGTGTGGTATTTATTCATAATTTGGTTGCCAAATATGATGCGTGCAATGCACGTGTACCTTACTAGTACTTCAAGTATGTGCAAACACATAAATTAGAATTCCAATGGCACGCTACATAGTGTCTCTCTTACAGTTCATGAAGCTATGTGGTGAAGGAAATATGCCCTAGAAGCAATAATAAAGTTGTTATTTATATTTCCTTATATCATGATAAATGTTTATTATTCATGCTAGAATTGTATTAACCGGAAACTTAGTACATGTGTGAATACATAGACAAACAAAGTGTCACTAGTATGGCTCTACTTGACTAGCTCGTTGAATCAAAGATGGTTAAGTTTCCTAGCTATAGACATGAGTTTTCATTTGATTAACGGGATCACATCATTAGGGAATGATGTGATTGACTTGACCCATTCCGTTAGCTTAGCACTTGATCATTTAGTATATTGCTATTGCTTTCTTCATGACTTATACATGTTCCTATGACTATGAGATTATGCAACTCCCGAATACCAGAGGAACACTTTGTGTGCTACCAAATGTCACAACGTAACTGGGTGATTATAAAGGTGCTCTACAGGTGTCTCCGATGGTACTTATTGAGTTGGCATAGATCAAGATTAGGATTTGTCACTCTGATTGTCGGAGAGGTATCTCTGGGCCCTGTCGGTAATGCACATATCACTATAAGCCTTGCAAGCAATGTGACTAATGAGTTAGTTGCGGGATGATGCATTATGGAACGAGTAAAGAGACTTGTCGGTAACGAGATTGAACTAGGTATAGAGATACCGACGATCAAATCTCGGGCAAGTAACATACCGATGACAAAGGGAACAGCATATGTTGTTATGCGGTTTGACCGATAAAGATCTTCGTAGAATATGTAGGAGCCAATATGAGCATCTAGGTTCCGCTATTGGTTATTGACCGGAGACGTGTCTCGTTCATGTCTACATAGTTCTCGAACCCATAGGGTCCGCAAGCTTAACGATCGGTATTATGAGTTTATGTGTTTTGATGTACCGAAGGTAGTTCGGAGTCCCGGATGAGATCGGGGACACAACGAGGAGTCTCGAAATGGTCGAGACGTAAAGATCGATATATTGGAAGGCTATATTCGGACTCGGAAAGGTTCCAAGTGATTCGGGTATTTTTCAGAGTACCAGAGAGTTATGAGAATTCGTATTGGGCCTTAATGGGCCATATGGGAAAGGAGAGAAAGGCCTCAAGGGCGGCCGCCCCCCTTCCCCATGGACTGGTCCGAATTGGACTAGGGAAAGGGGGCGCCCCCTTCCTTCCTTCTCCTTCTCCCTTCCCTTTTTCCTATTCCATCTGGGAGGTGGAATCCTACTAGGACTAGGGAGTCCTAGTAAGACTCCACACTTTGGGTGCGCCTCCTCCCTCCATCCCTTATATACGTGGACAGTGGGCACCCCATAGACACACAAGTTGATCATTGATATCTTAGCCGTGTGCGGTGCCCTCTCCACCATAATCCACCTCGGTCATATCGTAGCGGTGCTTAGGCGAAGCCCTGTTCCGGTAGCATCATCAACGTCGTCATCACGCCCTCATGCTGACGAAGCTCTCCCTCGATACTCTACTGGATCATGAGTTCATGGGACGTCACCGAGCCGAACATGTGCAGATCGCAGAGGTGCCATACTTTTGGTACTAGGATCGGTCGACCGTGAAGACATACGACTACATCAACCGCGTTGTCATAACGCTTCCGCTTACGGTCTACGAGGGTATGTGGACAACACTCTTCCCCTCTCGTTGATATGCATCACCATGATCTTGCGTGTGCGTAGGAAATTTTTGAAATTATCGCGTTCCCCAACAGTGGCATCCGAGCCAGGTCTATGCATAGATGTGATATGCACAAGTAGAACACAAAGGAGTTATGGGCGTGAGTATATACATATTGCTTGCCGTTACTAGTTGATTCTTGATTCGGCGGTATTGTTGGATTAACCGGCCCAGACCGACATTATGCATACGCTTATGCGAGACTGGTTCTACCACCGTGCTTCACTCACAGGTGGCTAGTGGGTGTCTGTTTCTCCAAATTTAGTTGAATCGGATTCAAAAACAGGGTTCTTTCTGAAGATCAAAAAGCAATCACTATATTGCGTTGTGGTTTTTGATGCGTAGGTAAGAACGGTTCTTGCTCAGCTCATAGCAGCCACATAAAACTTGCAACAACATAGTAGAGGACGTCTAACTTGTTTTTGTAGGGCTTGTTGTGATGTGATATGGTCAAGACATGATGAGATATAAGTTGTTGTATGATATGATCATGTTTTTTTGAAGTTATCGACAACTGGCAGAAGCCTTATGGTTGTGTCTTTATTGCATAAGATGCAAGCGCCAAATAATTGCTTTACTTTATCACTATGCGATAGAAATAGTTGCAAGAGCAATAGTTGGCGAGATGACCATATGATGACACGTTGATAGAGATCAAGATGATGGACATCATGGTGTCATGCCGGTGACGATAGAGATCATGACGGTACTTTGGAGATGGAGATCAAAGGCACAAGATGATCATGGCCATATCATGTCACATATGTTTATTGCATGTGATGTTTATCCTTTAAGCATCTTATTTTGCTTAGTTCGGCGGTAGCATTATAAGATGATCTCTCACTAAATTTCAAGGTATAAGTGTTCTCCCTGAGTATGCACCATTGCGACAGTTCGTCGTTCCGAGACACCACGTGATGATCGGGTGTGGTAAGCTCTACGTTCGCATACAACGGGTGCAAGCCAGTTTTGCACACACAGAATACTCGGGTTAAACTTGACGAGCCTAGAATATGCAGATATGGCCTCGGAACACTGGAGACCAAAAGGTCGAGCGTGAATCATATAGTAGATATGATCAACATAGTGATGTTCACCATTGAAAACTACTCCATCTCACGTGATGATCGGACATGGTTTAGTTGATTCGGATCACGTGATCATTTAGATGACTAGAGGGATGTCTATCTAAGTGGGAGTTCTTAAGTAATATGATTAATTGAACTTTAATTTATCATGAACTTAGTCCTGATAGTATTTGCATAACTATGTTGTAGATCAATAGCTCGCGATGTAGCTCCCCGTTTATTTTTGATATGTTCCTAGAGAAAAACTATGTTGAAAGATGATAGTAGCAATGATGCGGACTAGGTCCGTGATCTGAGGATTATCCTCATTGCTGCATAGAAGAATTATGTCCTTGATGCACTGCTAGGTAACAGACCTATTGTAGGAGCAGATGCAGGCTTTATGAACGTTTAACAAGCTCAGTATGATGACTACTTGATAGTTTAGTGGACCATGCTTTACGGATTAGAACCGGGACTTCAAAAATGTTTTGAACGCCATGGAGCATATAAGATGTTCCAAGAGTTGAAATTGGTATCTCATACTCATGCCCATGTCAAGAGGTATGAGACCTCTAACAGTACTTTGCCTACAAGATGGAGGAGAATAGCTCAACGAGTGAGCATGTGCTCAGAATGTCTGAATACTAGAATCAATCAAGTGGGAGTTAATATTCCCGATAAGATAGTGATTGGCAGAGTTCTCTAGTCACTATCACCAAGTTACTAGAACTTCGTGATGAACTATAATATGCCAGGGATAACGAAAACGATTCCCAAAGTTCTTCATGATGATGAAATCCGCGAAGGTAGAAATCAAGAAAAAAAAGCATCAAGTGTTGATGGTTGACAAGTGATACATCTCCAACGTATCTATAATTTTTTTATTGTTCCATGCTATATTATATTGTGTTTTGGATGTTTAATGGGCTTTATTATACACTTTTATATTATTTTGGGACTAACCTATTAACCGGAGGCCCATCCCAAATTGCTGTTTTTTCCTATTTCAGTATTTCGAAGGAAAAGGATATCAAACAGAGTCCAAATGGAATGAAACCTTTGGGAACGTGATTTTCGGAACAAACGTGATCCATAGGACTTGGAGTCTACGTAAAGCAATCAACGAGGAAGGCACGAGGCAGGGGCGCACGCCCACCTCCTCCAGGCGCGCCCTCCACCCTCATGGGGCCCTCGTTGCTCCACCGACGTACTTCTTCCTCCGATATATACCCATATACCCTAGAAACATTAGATATGGAGCCAAAACCCTATTTCCACCGCCGCAACCTTCTGTACGTGTGGGATCCCATCTTGGGGCCTTTTCCGGCGCTCCGCCAGAGGGGGCATTGTTGGAGAACGTAGTAATTTCAAAAAAATTCCTACGCACACTCAAGATCATGGTGATGCATAGCAACGAGAGGAGAGAGTGTGTCCACGTACCCTCATAGACCGAAAGCGGAAGCGTTAGCACAACGCGGTTGATGTAGTCGTACATCTTCACGATCCGACCGAGCAAGTACCGAACGCACGATATCTCCGGGTTCTGCACATGTTCAACTCGATGACGTCCCTCGAACTCCGATCCAGCCGAGTGTTGAGGGAGAGTTTCGTCAGCACGACGGCGTGGTGACGATGATGATGCTCTACCGACGCAAGGCTTTGCCTAAGCACCGCTACGATATGATCAAGGTGGATTATGGTGGAGGGGGGCACCGCACACGGCAAAGAGATCAAGAGATCAATTGTTGTGTCTATGGGGTGCCCCCTGCCCCGTATATAAAGGAGTGGAGGAGGGGGAGGGCCGTCCCTCTCTATGGCGCACCCTAGGGGAGTCCTACTCCCACCGGGAGTAGGATTCCTCCTTTCCTAGTAGAACTAGGAGCCCTTTCAAGTAGTAGTAGTAGGAGGGAAGGAAAGGGAAGGGAAAGGAGAAGGAAGGAAGGGGGTTGTAACGCCCTCGATGCGGCTATATCTCCCACGTGTCGAAGCACGACTTAGAGGCATAACCGCATTGAAAGCAATGTCGCAAGTGAGGTAATCTTCACACAACCCATGTAATACATAAGGGAAAGAGATACATAGTTGGCTTACAATCGCCACTTCACACAATTATAAGAATAAAGCATTACATCAACCAAATACAATCAAGGTCCGACTACGGAACCAAAATAAAAGAAGAATCCCAAATGCGACAAGGTCCCCGATCATCCCTACTGGGCTCCACTACTAATCAACTAGAACGAAACAACACAAAGGACAAGATCCTCATCGAGCTCCTCCTGAGCTGGGTTGCGTCATCTGTATGGACTCATCGGCACCTGCAAGCTGGTTTTGGAAGTATCTGTGAGTCACGGGGACTCAGCAATCTCACACCCTCGCGACCAAGACTATTTAAGCTTATAGGTAAGGCGAAGGTATGAGGTGGAGCTGCAGCAAGCGACTAGCATATATGGTGGCTAACATATTCGCAAAAGAGAGCGAGAAGAGAAGGCAAAGCACGAACGAAGAACTATGATCAAGAAGTGATCCTAGAAAAACCTACCTCAAACATAACTCCAACACCGTGTTCACTTCCCGGACACCGCCGGAAAGAGACCATCACGGTAACACACGCGGTTGATGTATTTTAATTAAGGTCAACTTCAGGTTTTCTACAACCGGACGTTAACAAATTCCCATCTGCCCATAACCGTGGGCACGGCTTTCGAAAGTTCAAATCCCTGCAGGGGTGTCCCAACTTAGCCCATCAAAAGCTCTCATGGTCAACGAAGGATATTCCTTCTAGCGGGAAGGCCCGATCAGACTCGGAATCCCGGTTACAAGACATTTCGACAATGGTAAAACAAATCCAGCAACACCGCCCGAATGTGCCGACAAATCCCGATAGGAGCTGCACATATCTCGTTCTCAGGGCACACTCAGATGAGACTAGCTACGAGTAAAACCAACCCTCAAGTTTCCCCGAGGTGGCCCCGCAGGCAGCTCAGTTCGGACCAACACTCAAAGGAGCACTGGCCCGGGGGGGTTAAAATAAAGATGACCCTCGAGAGAGAGACTCCCAAGGGAAAAGTAGGTGGTGGTAAGGCAAATGGTAAAACCAAGGTTGGGCATTGCTGGAGGAGTTTTATTCAAGGCGAACTGTCAAGGGGTTCCCATTATAGCCCAACCGCATAAGGAACGCAAAATCCGGGAACATAACACCGATATGACGGAAACGAGGGCGGCAAGAGTGGAACAAAACACCAGGCATAAGGCATAGCCTTCCCCTTTACCAAGTATATAGATGCATTAATTAAATAAGAGATATTGTGATATCCCAACAAGTAAACAGGTTCCAACAAGGAACAACATCTCCATGTTCCAACAAGGAACAAACTTCGATCTTCACCTGCAACTAACAACGCTATAAGAGGGGCTGAGCAAAGCGGTAACATAGCCAAACAACGGTTTGCTAGGACAAGGTGGGTTAGAGGCTTGGTTCAACCATATGGGAGGCATGATAAACAAGTGGTAGGTATCACAACATAGGCATAGCAAAAGAGCGAGCAACTAAGCAAGCAAAGATAGAAGTGATTTCGAGGGTATGGTCATCTTGCCTGAAATCTCGCAAGGAAGAAGAACGAGTCCATGAAGAAGATAAATGGACGTAGTCGAACGGATCCTCACACACACGACGTTATCGGAACCAACCCGAAGAAGCAACACCAGAAAGAAAGCAAACAATATAGTAAACAACCACGACATGAACATGGCATGATGCACAATCGAGTATGATGCGTGTCCGGTTTAATGAGGCATGGCATGGCAAAATGTACAAACAATCCTACAAATTAAGTGGAGCTCATTATGCAACGGAGTTGCATATTGAAGAAAACACTACATGACTTATTTAGTTCTCTCTCGTTTATGTACCCAACAATATTAAATGTTGATTAACATGGCAAGAGGGTGAAGTAAAGTAAAACTACCTATCCAGTCAAGTTTAAATGAGGCAGGAAGCAACGAACAACAATTCCGATAATCCTCATATGCATATATTAGGTTTGGTACTGTTCTGCCCTAAACATAATTTTAGAGTTATTAAACATGCAAAGATGAGTGCACCATGGTAAACTAGGCATTTTTCTACCCCATTTACATATAAAGTTTATTAAAATCCGAGTTACCGACATAATAGTTATGAAATAAATCATTTTAGCATGGCATTAGGTAAATTATGAACAAACATCATTTTAAACATAGATGAAAGTTGCACAATATGAATCTACACAAAATTCTAAGCAACTTTCATATATAAATCATTTTAATATGGTGCACGGTTATTAAGTTATTATATGCATGAACATGGAGGGTTTTTCTGTAAAACTGCAGTCTCCGGAATACTTAGGAAATTGGCAGAACAGAAAAAAAACAGGTTATGGGCCGAAACTGAAGGGCGTAGCATAGCAGAATAGCACACAGCGAGGAACAGGAGGGCGCTGCTCACCATGGGCTTGGCCCATTGGTGAAGAGGCCGGGCAGGCTGAGTTGGCGCTGGCTGGGCCCAGATGCGCGAGGCGGGAGGCTACGGGCGCGTCGCCCTCTGTTCAACAGAAAACAGAGGAGCAGCGGTGTTGGTGCTCGCGACGCTGGCTCGCGCGGGACTCCGCCCAAGCGAAGAGGCAGGGGAAGGACACGGGAAAGCAAGGGAGGCCCGGATCCTCCAGATCCGGTGGCGCTTGGCTTGTGGAGGCCGGCGGCGAGCTACAAGGCCATGGAAGCTGCTGCTGTCTGAAGGAAAAAGACAAAGAAATTCAGAGGGGAAACAAGGAAAGAGGAGGGGCCGTAGGGAGATGGTAGGGAGCGACGGCCTGAGGAGAACCTACGGTTCGGTAGCGAGGAGGCCAGGAAAAGAGCGGGTCCGGCGGGCAGATCTTGCCGGAGAAGAGGTCACGGACGGCGGAGCTAGTACCTGAAGAAAAAAATGGTGGCGCGGCAGTTTCAGAGAGGAAGAGACTTGGGAGAAGAAAAGGGAAACGGGGAGACGGAAGGAAGAGGAGGCATGGGGCAGCCCAGACCTGCTGCTGGTACGGTAGCTCGCCAACGAGGGCTTGGGGCGCGACGGCGTTGGTCAAAGGCAGAGGCACCAATGGAGCTGCGGCTTCCTCCTGATCGGAGAGAGAAAAACAGAACGATGAGCGAGGGAAAAGAAAACAGGGGAGAAGGAAGGAAAAGAGGGCGGTGCGGGAACGAAGGCGTGACCTGGGCATCTCGTCATCTCGCACGAACGGGAAGATGGAGACCGGTCAGCTCGGGAGCATCTGCAGGTGCTTGGGACGGAGGTGGGCCTCGGGGAGGGGCAAGGCAACGAGGAGGCAGGCCCTCAGGTGCTCGCGGACGAGGGCGTGGAAGATGGAGCTCGGCTCAGGAAGGGAATGGGAGGAGCTTGCGCCGACGATCGTCCCGGTGACTGGATGGATTTGTGGGTGGCTTCGAGCTGGTTGGGTGGATCGGGCAGGGGAGATCCCGATGAGGATTTGGTGGAGAGGCGGCGCTGCGATGGGACAAACCTCCTAGAAATTAGGGTTGGTTTGATTTGGTAGGTGGTGGGCTTATATATAGTAAGAAGGTCCAAAAGAGGCTAGATTGGACCCTCCGATTTAAATCGGGCGGTCGAGAAAAATAGGCTAGGGAGTCCAAATAGGAAAATGGAGATGTTTTGTAGATGTTTGGGGATGATCCGGACACAACGGTGGCGACAGACCGAGTCAGGTCCGGGACAGCTTTTCGGACGCGCGCGCGAGGAGGGCCGCGGGCTGACGAGAGGGGTTAGGTAGGACCTGAGGTTAGGTAGTGGACTGTGGAGAGCGGGTTGGTCCGAGAGAAGAGGGGAGAGATGCAGCCCGGCAGAGTTTCCGGAGACCGAAAACGTCCGACGAAAAGACCGACTATAATGTCGCTATAGTTTAACGGTTGGGCTATCAAACGATCTCCGAATGCGATGAAACTTGGTAGGCGACCTACTAACAACATAACAACACCACACACCAACTTTCATCCCATTCAAAGAACATTTTCCGGCCACTTCTAAAATAATATTTGGGCGTAACGCGGGCGCGTGCAAGTGTGGTTGAACTCAGAACGGACAACGGACGGAACTGGGGGAACCCGGATGGATGCAGGTTTTGAAAACATGATGATGCAATGCACATGATGACATGATAAGATGCAACACGCAAGCAAATGACAAGCCAACAACAGCAAATAAGCGGAGGACGCCTAGCACATCGGTCTCAGGGCGTTACAACACTCCGCCACTACGAGAGGATCTCGTCCCGAGATCTAGAATGGCACCGGAGGGAAAACGGAAGAGAAAGAGAAGAGGTAATACTAAGTTGCTCCTTTGACAAAAGAGTGAAACCAAAGAACCTTGAAAAGGTTAAGCCAACTCGAGAAAATATTACAACGGAGATAAGTGAAGTTGAAAACGCTCCATTAGAAAAGATGAACAAGGAAGAACAACTTCGGGCAGAACTTCGATTGAAAAGGAAAGGGATTGAATAAGAACTTGATAAGATGAGGGAATTTGAGCAGAGGGCACAACACTCCGGTTGAAAAGATAGGAAAAACTTGACAGAATGGGAAGAAGTTGAAAAGAAGGCATGACATTCCGGTTAAATGGATAAGCACGAAAAGAACATGATCCTGACAAAACAAGAAGATGGGTTGAAGAGAGCAACATCACAATGCCTCCGGAACAAAAGTAAGAATGGAATGGAATGAACGAAGGGAAAACACGATCTTGAGAGAGCACGCTTACAACAAATGCTAGAACGGAGTTGTTGGAAAACCAACAACGAAAAGAACAATCTTGATATGGTCTTACAGAATACATCTCAAATTATGAGGTGACAACCTGCCACTCACGGAAAAAAAGATTTGGATTGATATGAACAAAGAGACGAGAAACTATTTCACCGAGAGGATAAAAGAAGAACTTGGGTCAATTATAAGCTCCATAAATAGCAAGAATCCTTATGGAAAGATTTAGGTGAAATATAACCCAAGATAACTCCAACGAAGAGCTTGGTGGATTTAAAATACCTCATTCTTAACAACATGTGAATCATGAAACATGAACTCAAGTTATCAAGAATGACATAATACCACCACCAATGATACGGAAGAAAGAATTGCACTCCGGATAGCAAGAAGAAGAATGCTAGAGATCCTCTGAAAAGAATCTTGATGAATACTTTGAGAAAGAATTAAATCCTTGATGAACCATCTTGTAGAGCCTTCATGAGAACTCCGGTAATAAAAGAAATGAGCAATCGAAATGGAGAATGAAAAGAATAAGGTTGAAGCCTTGCAATGATTTAGATGGGGCTTCATGATGAAATAATTGAGAGAACTTGGAACTCCGAAAAAAAAGAGAAGATGACAACAATTGAAACCGAGAATTTGATGAGCCTCCAGAATAAGGAATTACTCACTTCGATGAAACAAGAATAAGAATTACATTATGCTTATCCTTCACCAATTAAATTGATGACAATCAACGGATTTGGCACACTACTTATTCTCGTAGCAAGGATTAAGATAGATATAGCACAAACTTAAGAAGGTCTTCGATGAACCACCGGTAGGATTGGAACATCGAATAAATTGATATGATAACAAAGGAAGAGAAATCTTGAATGAACCGCCGTAAGAATTAAAAAAAAGAATAAAACATGAAGAAACACCGGGAAGGATTAGCAAATGAACGACAATGCTTGAGAGGATTTAGATACATGAGAACGAAGAGATCACGAGCCGATTAGAGATCACTTGAACGAAGCACCGGTAAGATAGGAGAATGATAACTGACAGCTGAGAATGAATAAACCTGAATTGATGGACTCCGGATAACAAACTGAGAAGACTCTTGAATTTCTCTGGATAGGTGAAAAGAATTCTCACGATCAAAACAATTACGGGAGGATGGCAACAAGCTAGAATCACGAATCTTGAAGAGAATGGAGCAAGATTAAAGAGGAACTCTTCTTCGGTCTTCAAATGTTGAGAATGACAATGTGAAACGCCACCAAGAATTATTTAGACACTCCGGAATGAAGAATGGAAAAGTTGAACCAACGATGAAAAGAATTTGAAAGATCTTGGAGAAAAAACATGAGACTGATGACAATCATTCTTACGTCAATCTTTGAAATGAATTTGAAAAGCTCCGGGAAAATAAGAAGAGTCAGGTAAGATCCTGGGAAAAGACCTGTGGGTTAGGGCCCACTCAAGAGAAACACCGTTGAACGATTTAAAATAGAGGTTGCACTGGTTGAATTAAATGACTTGAATGAGATAACATCCTCGAAAGAGCTTGAATGAATGTAGAGTGGAAACACGAATCTTCGAGATATCTTGAACACTCCGGAACAATAAATAGCGAGAAGTGGAATGATAAAGAGGTGCACTGGTAAGAAAAGGTATTTGAAACGAATAAAAAGGATATGATCCACAAAGCTTGACTTGGTTCCATCGGAGAAGAAAAAAGAATGAATAATGGTGAACTAGAAACTCCGTTAAAATCTTCATGAGCATCACCGGGTAAGAACATTGATTGAATAGAAAGAAGAGGCTTCACATGAATAATATGGATAGTTCATTAAGAAATCTTAGTCCTTGAAAAAAAAGGGGGGGGGGGGGGGGAAAAACAAAGGCAACTTGGAGACAGATGAAACAAACACCGTTGAGAAAACCGAGAAGTGATCTAGCGATGTTAAAATGATCGGATCCACTTGAAGAGAAACATGCCGGTGAAAAGAAATTGAAATGACAAACTCGATGATCGAGAAGGATTAGTATTCACATAGGAATATGAGAACACCATTTGGGGAAGGTATGGAATCAACACTTGACATTGAAGCAACTCGAATACCACAACTCAAAACAAAACAAAGGATTGGCTAGCAGAATAAGCCGGAACAAACATATGATAAAGATTTCGTCCGAAGTTTTCGTGGTGGGGCCTACACGGGCTCGATCGTACAACACCATCATGTACAAGGTAGTGCACATGACATACGAAGCGTCCCCGAGTCGGCATAGCCAAGGACTCTTTAAGACACAACGAGACCACTGTAAAACCGACCGTGAATAGGCGGACCACTAGACGTCGAACCCCAATTTCATATCATACACCTGTCGGAAAGATATCCTAAGAGCTACTTGAATTCCCACTTATAAACTCCCGAAATTTTCCGGTTATGCAATCAGGTGTTGGGGATACAGGGGAAGCATAATATCTCACCCAAAACTAGCAAATCCTACATCCAGTTGTATCCATCCTTCAACACATAACCAAGAAACCTTCAGAAATCGTCTACCTCAACCTTCGAAAAGCATCCGTTATACGAGTTATGGCAATACTCCCGAACTCCCGCCCCAGTACTGGGTGGCGTCGAGGTTATCTCACCAACAACTGCATAAAAGAGATTTTCGATGTCGACGAACTAAACTCAGGTATTCCGGAACTGCAACGATAAAATTGTGACGACAACACCTCAGAGCTCAACTCCCTGGGACACTGCCACAACCCCTAAATGACAGGAGGCACCAAGAACAATGTTCTCGTCACAAAACCATCGGAACGATTCCAAGATACCCGCGTGATCCTAAAAAAATTTTAGTGAAATTTGAGAAGAGAAGAGTCAAAACTCTACGTCAGGATGCCTTACCAGAGCGATGAAGGGACTCGGGAGTAAAATGAATTCCTAAACTCTCCGATATATAATTCCTAATGACTCAAAACATTTTTCTAGACTCAACTCGGCCGATAATTCGATCAATCAGTGGGGGCTCCTAAGGTCGGGGAAGGCTCTGATACCAAGTTGTAACGCCCTCGATGCGCCTATATCTCCCACGTGTCGAAGCACGACTTAGAGGCATAACCGCATTGAAAGCAATGTCGCAAGTGAGGTAATCTTCACACAACCCATGTAATACATAAGGGAAAGAGATACATAGTTGGCTTACAATCGCCACTTCACACAATTACAAGAATAAAGCATTACATCAACCAAATACAATCAAGGTCTGACTACGGAACCAAAATAAAAGAAGAACCCCAAATGCGACAAGGTCCCCGATCGTCCCGACTGGGCTCCACTACTGATCAACTAGAATGAAACAACACAAAGGACAAGATTTTCATCGAGCTCCTCCTGAGCTGGGTTGCATCATCTGTACGGACTCATCGGCACCTGCAAGCTGGTTTTGGAAGTATCTGTGAGTCATGGGGACTCAGCAATCTCACACCCTCGCGACCAAGACTATTTAAGCTTATAGGCAAGGCGAAGGTATGAGGTGGAGCTGCAGCAAGCGACTAGCATATATGGTGGCTAACATATTCGCAAAAGAGAGCGAGAAGAGAAGGCAAAGCACGAACGAAGAACTATGATCAAGAAGTGATCCTAGAACAACCTACGTCAAACATATCTCCAACACCGTGTTCACTTCCCGGACACCGCCGGAAAGAGACCATCACGGTAACACACGCGGTTGATGTATTTTAATTAAGGTTAACTTCAGGTTTTCTACAACCGGACGTTAACAAATTCCCATCTGCCCATAACCGCGGGCACGGCTTTCGAAAGTTCAAATCCCTGCAGGGGTGTCCCAACTTAGCCCATCACAAGCTCTCACGGTCAACGAAGGATATTTCTTCTAGCGGGAAGGCCCGATCAGACTCGGAATCCCGGTTACAAGACATTTCGACAATGGTAAAACAAATCCAGCAATACCGTCCGAATGTGCCAACAAATCCCGATAGGAGCTGCACATATCTCGTTCTCAGGGCACACTCAGATGAGACTAGCTACGAGTAAAACCAACCCTCAAGTTTCCCCGAGGTGGCCCCGCAGGCAGCTCAGTTCGGACCAACACTCAAAGGAGCACTGGCCCGGGGGGGTTAAAATAAAGATGACCCTCAAGAGAGCGACTCCCAAGGGAAAAGTAGGTGGTGGTAAGGCAAATGGTAAAACCAAGGTTGGGCATTGCTGGAGGAGTTTTATTCAAGGCGAACTGTCAAGGGGTTCCCATATAGCCCAACCGTGTAAGGAACGCAAAATCCGGGAACATAACACCGATATGACGGAAACTAGGGCGGCAAGAGTGGAACAAAACACCAGGCATAAGGCCGAGCCTTCCACCCTTTACCAAGTATATAGATGCATTAATTAAATAAGAGATACTGTGATATCCCAACAAGTAAACAGGTTCCAACAAGGAACAACATCTCCATGTTCCAACAAGGAACAAACTTCGATCTTCACCTGCAACTAACAACGCTATAAGAGGGGCAGAGCAAAGCGGTAACATAGCCAAACAATGGTTTGCTAGGACAAGGTGGGTTAGAGGCTTGGTTCAACCATATGGGAGGCATGATAAGCAAGTGGTAGTTATTGCAGCATAGGCATAGCAAAAGAGCGAGCAACTAAGCAAGCAAAGATAGAAGTGATTTCGAGGGTATGGTCATCTTGCCTGAAATCCCGCAAGGAAGAAGAACGAGTCCATGAAGAAGATAAACGGACGTAGTCGAACGGATCCTCACACACACGACGTTATCGGAACCAACCCGAAGAAGCAACACCGGAAAGAAAGCAAACAATATAGTAAACAACCACGACATGAACATGGCATGATGCACAATCGAGTATGATGCATGTCCGGTTTAATGAGGCATGGCATGGCAAAATGCACAAACAATCCTACAAATTAAGTGGAGCTCATTATGCAACGGAGTTGCATATTGAAGAAAACACTACATGACTTATTTAGTTCTCTCTCGTTTATTGTACCCAACAAGATTAAATGTTGATTAACATGGCAAGAGGGTGAAGCAAAGTAAAACTACCTATCTAGTCAAGTTTAAATGAGGCCGGAAGCAACGAACAACAATTCCGGTAAATCCCATATGCATATATTAGGTTTGGTACTGTTCTGCCCTAAACATAATTTTAGAGTTATTAAACATGCAAAGTAGTGCACATGTTAAACTAGGCATTTTTCTACCCCATTTACATATAAAATTTATTTAAAATCCGAGTTACGCGGTCATATAGTTATGAAATAAATCATTTTAGCATGGCATTAGGTAAATTATGAACAAACATCATTTTAAACATAGATGAAAGTTGCACAATATGAATCTACACAAAATTCTAAGCAACTTTCATATATAAATCATTTTAATATGGTGCACGGTTATTAAGTTAATATATGCATGAACATGGAGGGTTTTTCTGTAAAACTGCAGTCTCCGGAATACTTAGGAAATTGGCAGAACAGAAAAAAACAGGTTATGGGCCGAAACTGAAGGGCGCAGCATAGCAGAATAGCACACAGCGAGGAACAGGAGGGCGCTGCTCACCATGGGCTTGGCCCATTGGTGAAGAGGCCGGGCAGGCTGAGTTGGCACTGGCTGGGCCCAGATGCGCGAGGCGGGGAGGCTACGGGCGCGTCGCCCTCTGTTCAACAGAAAACAGAGGAGCAGCGGCGTTGGTGCTCGCGACGCTGGCTCGCGCGGGACTCCGCCCAAGCGGAGAGGCAGGGGACGGACACGGGAAAGCAAGGGAGGCCCGGATCCTCCAGATCCGGTGGCGCCTGGCTTGTGGAGGCCGGCGGCGAGCTACAAGGCCATGGAAGCTGCTGTTGTCTGAAGGAAAAAGACAAAGAAATTCAGAGGGGAAACAAGGAAAGAAGAGGGGCCGCAGGGAGATGGCAGGGGAGCGACGGCCTGAGGAGAACCTACGGTTCGGCAGCGAGGAGGCCAGGAAAAGAGCGGGTCCGGCAGGGCAGATCTTGCCGGAGAAGAGGTCGCAGACGGCGAAGCTAGTACCTGAAGAAAAAAATGGTGGCGCGGCAGTTTCAGAGAGGAAGAGACTTGGGAGAAGAAAAGGGAAACGGGGAGACGGAAGGAAGAGGAGGCATGGGGCAGCCCGGACCTGCTGCTGGTACGGTAGCTCGCCGACGAGGGCTTGGGGCGCGACGGCGTTGGTCAAAGGCAGAGGCACCAACGGAGTTGCGGCTTCCTCCTGATCGGAGAGAGAAAAACATAACGATGAGCGAGGGAAAAGAAAACAGGGGAGAAGGAAGGAAAAGAGGGCGGTGCGGGAACGACGACGTGACCTGGGCATCTCGTCGTCTCGCACGAACGGGAAGACGGAGACCGGTCAGCTCGGGAGCATCTGCAGGTGCTCGGGACGGAGGTGGGTCTCGGGGAGGGGTGAGGCAACGAGGAGGCAGGCCCTCAGGTGCTCGCGGACGAGGGCGTGGAAGATGGAGCTCGGCTCAGGAAGGGCACGGGAGGTGCTTGCGCCGACGAGCGTCCCGGTGACTGGATGGATTTGTGGGTGGCTGCGAGCTGGTTGGGTGGATCGGGCAGGGGAGATCCCGATGAGGATTTGGTGGAGAGGCGGCGCTGCGATGGGACAAACCTCCTAGAAATTAGGGTTGGGTTGATTTGGTAGGTGGTGGGATTATATATAGTAAGAAGGTCCAAAAGAGGCTAGATCGGACCCTCCGATTTAAATCGGGCGGTCGAGAAAATAGGCTAGGGAGTCCAAATAGGAAAACGGAGATGTTTTGTAGATGTTTGGGGATGATCCGGACACAATGGTGGCGACAGACCAAGTCAGGTCCGGGACAACTTTTCGGACGCGCGCGCGAGGAGGGCCGCGGGCTGACGAGAGGGGTTAGGTAGGACCTGAGGTTAGGTAGTGGACTGTGGAGAGCGGGTTGGTCTGAGAGAAGAGGGGAGAGATGCAGCCCGGCATGGTTTCCGGAGACCGAAAACGTCCGACGAAAAGACCGACTATAATGTCGCTATAGTTTAACAGTTGGGCTATCAAACGATCTCCGAATGCGATGAAACTTGGCAGGCGACCTACTAACATCATGACAACACCACACGCCAACTTTCATCCCATTCCGAGAACATTTTCCGGCCACTTCTAAAATAATATTCGGGCGTGACGCGGGCGCGTGCAAGTGTGGTTGAACTCAGAACGGACAACGGACGGAACTGAGGGAACCCGGACGGATGCAGGTTTTGAAAACATGATGATGCAATGCACATGATGACATGATAAGATGCAACACGCAAGCAAATGACAAGCCAACAATAGCAAATAAGCGGAGGACGCCTAGCACATCGGTCTCGGGGCGTTACAGGGGCGCCCCCCTCCCTAGTCCAATTCGGACCAACGCATTCGGAGGGGTGCGGCCACCCTTTGAGGCCTTTCTCTCCTTTCCCGTATGGCCCATTAAGGCCCAATACGAATTCCCGTAACTCCCCGGTACTCTCGAAAATACCCGAATCACTCAGAACCTTTCCGATGTCCGAATATAGTCGTCCAATATATCGATCTTTACATCTCGACCATTTCGAGACTCCTCGTCATGTTTCTGATCTCATCCGGGACTTCGAACTCCTTCGGTACATCAAAACATATAAACTCATAATATAACTGTCATCGTAACTTCAAGTGTGCGGAACCTACGGGTTCGAGAACTATGTAGACATGACCGAGACATGTCTCCGGTCGATAACTAATAGCGTAACCTGGATGCTCATATTGGCTCCTACATATTCTACGAAGATCTTTATCGGTCAAACCGCATAACAACATACGTTGTTCCCTTTGTCATCGGTATGTTACTTGCCCGAGATTCAATCGTCGGTATCTCAATACGTAGTTCAATCTCGTTACCGGCAAGTCTCTTTACTCGTTCCGTAACACATCATCCCGCAACTAACTCATTAGTTGCAATGCTTGCAAGGCTTAAGTGATGTGCATTACCGAGAGGGCCCAGAGATACCTCTCCGATATTCGGAGTGACAAATCCTAATCTCGAAATGCGCCAACCCAACAAGTACCTTCGAAGACACCTGTAGAGCACCTTTATAATCACCCAGTTACGTTGTGAAGTTTGGTGGCTCACAAAGTGTTCATCCGGTAAACGGGAGTTGCATAATCTCATAGTCATAGGAACATGTATAAGTCATGAAGAAAGCAATAGCAACAAACTAAACGATCAAGTGCTAAGCTAACGGAATGGGTCAAGTCAATCACATCATTCTCCTAATGATGTGATCCCGTTGATCAAATGACAACTCATGTCTATGGTTAGGAAACATAACCATCTTTGATCAACGAGCTAGTCAAGTAGAGGCATACTAGTGACACTTTGTTTGTCTATGTATTCAGACATGTATTATGTTTCCGGTTAATACAATTCTAGCATGAATAATAAACATTTATCATGAAATAAGGAAATAAATAATAACTTTATTATTGCCTCTAGGGCATACTTCCTTCAGTCTCCCACTTGCACTAGAGTCAATAATCTAGTTCACATCGCCATGTGATTTAACATCAATAGTTCACATCACCATGTGATTAACACCCATAGTTCACATCGTCATGTGACCAACACCCAAAGGGGTTACTAGAGTCAATAATGTAGTTCACATCGCTATGTGATTAATACCCAAAGAGTACTAAGGTGTGATCATGTTTTGCTTGTGAGGGAAGTTTAGTCAAGGGTCTGCCACATTCAGATCCGTATGTATTTTGCAAATTTCTATGTCAATAATGCTCTGCACGGAGCTACTCTAGCTAATTGCTCCCACTTTCAATATGTATCCAGATTGAGACTTAGAGTCATCTGGATCAGTGTCAAAACTTGCATCGACGTAACCCTTACAATGAACCTTTTGTCACCTCCATAATCGAGAAACATATCCTTATTCCACTAAGGATAATTTTGACCAATGTCCAGTGATCTACTCCTAGATCACTATTGTACTCCCTTGCCAAACTCAGGGTAGGGTATACAATAGGTCTGGTACACAACATGGCATACTTTATAGAACCTATGGCTGAGGCATAGGGAATGACTTTCATTCTCTCTCTATCTTCTGCTGTGGTCGGGTTTTGAGTCTTACTCAACTTCACACCTTGTAACACAGGCAAGAACTCCTTTTTGACTGTTCCATTTTGAAGTACTTCAAAATCTTGTCAAGGTATGTACTCATTGAAAAACTTATCAAGCGTCTTGATCTATCTATATAGATCTTGATGCTCAATATGTAAGCAGCTTCACCGAGGTCTTTCTTTGAAAAACTCCTTTCAAACACTCCTTTATGCTTTGCAGAATAATTCTACTTTATCTCCAATCAACAATATGTCATTTAGATAGACTTATCAGAAATGCTGTAGTGCTCCCACTCAGGCTTCACCACAAGTCTGTATAAAACTATATGCTTTGATCAACTTATCAAAGCGTATATTCCAACTCCGAGATGCTTGCACCAGTCCATAGATGGATCGCTGGAGCTTGCATATTTTGTTAGTACCTTTAGGATTGACAAAACCTTCTGGTTGCATCATATACAACTCTTCATTAATAAATTCATTAAGGAATGCAGTTTTGTTTATCCATTTGCCAGATTTCATAAAATGCGGCAATTGCTAACATGATTCGGACAGACTTAAGCATAGATACGAGTGACAAACTCTCATCGTAGTCAACACCTTGAGCTTGTCGAAAACCTTTTTGTGACAATTCTAGCTTTGTAGATAGTAACACTACTATCAGCGTCCGTCTTCCTCTTGAAGATCCATTTAATCTCAATGGATCACTGATCATTGGGCAAGTCAATCAAAGTCCATACTTTGTTCTCATATATGGATCTCATCTCAGATTTCATGGCCTCAAGACATTTTGCGGAATCTGGGCTCATCATCGCTTCCTCATAGCTCGTAGGTAGATCTAATTCTGGTTTACCTACGAGGTTTCGGTAACAACTTGATCTAAAGTTTCATGATCATCATCATTAACTTCCTCACTAATTGGTGTAGGTGTCGTAGAAACTAGTTTCTATGATGAACTACTTTCCAATAAGGGAGCAGGTACAGTTACCTCATCAAGTTCTACTTTCCTCCCACTCACTTCTTTCGAGAGAAACTCCTTCTCTAGAAAGGATCCATTCTCAGCAATGAATATCTTGCCTTCGGATTTGTGATAGAAGGTGTACCCAACATTTTCTTTTGGGTATCCTATGAAGACGCACTTCTCCGATTTGGGTTTGAGCTTATCAGGTTGAAACTTTTTCACATAAGCATTGCAACCTCAAACTTTAAGAAATGACAACTTAGGTTTCTTGCCAAACCATAGTTCATACGGTGTCGTCTCAATGGATTTAGATGGTGCCCTATTTAACGTGAATGTAGCTGTCTCTAATGCATAACCCCAAAACGATAGTGGTAAATCGGTAAGAGACATCATAGATCGCACCATATTTAATAAAGTATGGTTACGACGTTCGGACACACCATTACACTATGGTGTTCCAGGTGGCGTGAGTAGTGAAACTATTTCACATTGTTTTAACTGAAGGCCAAACTCGTAACTCAAATATTTTACTTCTGCGATCATATCATAGAAACTTTTATGTTTGTTACGATGATTCTCCACTTCACTCTGAAATTCTTTGAACCTTTCAAATGTTTCAGACTTGTATTTCATCAAGTAGATATACTCATATCTGCTCAAATCATCTGTGAAGATCAGAAAATAATGATACCTGCCGCGAGCCTCAATATTCATCAGACCACATACATCAGTATGTATAATTTCCAACAAATCTGTTTCTCGCTCCATTGTTCCGGAGAACGGAGTCTTAGTCATCTAGCCCATGATTCATGGTTCACAAGTACCAAGTGATTCATAATCAAGTGGTTCCAAAAGCCCATCAGCATGGATTTTCTTCATGCTCTTTACACCAATATGACCTAAACGACAGTGCCACAAATAAGTTGCACTATCATTATTAACTTTGCATCTTTTGGCTTCAATATTATGAAAATGTTTATCACCACGATCGAGATCCAACAAACCATTTTCATTAGGTGTATGACCATAGAAGGTTTTATTCATGTAAACAGAACAACAATTATTCTCTAACTTACATGAATAACCGTATTGCAATAAACATGGTCCAATCATATTTATGCTCAACACAAACACTAAATAACATTTATTTTAGGTTTAACACTAATCCCGAAAGTATAGGGAGTGTGCGATGATGATCATATCAATCTTGGAACCATTTCCAATACACATCGTCACTTCACCCTTAACTAGTCTCTGTTCATTCTGCAACTCCCGTTTCGAGTTACTATTCTTGGCAACTGAACTAGTATCAAATACTGAGGGGTTGCTATAAAAATTAGTAAAGTACACATCAATAACATGTATATCAAATATACCTATGTTCATTTTGCCATCCTACTTATCCGCCAATTACTTGGGGTAGTTCCGCTTCCAATGACCAGTCCCTTTGAAGTAGAAGCACTCAGTTTCAGGCTTAGGTCTAGACTTGGGTTTTTTCACTTGAGCAGCAACTTGTTTGCCGTTCTTCTTGAAGTTCCCTTTTCTTCCCTTTGTCCCTTTACTTGAAACTAGTGGTTTTGTTTACCATCAACACTTGATGCTTTTCTTGATTTCTACCTTTGTTGATTTTAGCATCACGAAGAGCTTGGGAATCGTTTCCGTTATCCCTTGCATATTATAGTTCATCACGAAGTTCTACTAACTTGGTGATGGTGACTAGAGAATTCTGTCAATCACTATTTTATCTGGAAGATCGACTCCCACTTGATTCAAGCGATTGTAGTACCCAGACAATCTGAGCACATGCTCAGTGCTTGAGCTATTCTCCTCCATCTTTTAGCTATAGAACTTGTTGGAGACTTCATATCTCTCAACTCGGGTATTTACTTGAAACATGAACTTCAACTCCTGGAACATCTCATATGGTCCATGACGTTCAAAATGTCTTTGAAGTCCCGATTCTAAGCCATTTAAGCATGGTGCACTAAACTATCAAGTAGTCATCATATTGAGCTAGCCAAACGTTCATAACATCTGCATCTTCTCCTGCAATAGGTTTGTCACCTAGCGGTGCATCAAGGACATAATTCTTCTGTGTAGCAATGAGGATAAACCTCAGATCACGTATCCAATCCGCATCCTTGCTACTAACATCTTTCAACTTAGTTTTCTCTAGGAACATATCAAAAATAAAACAGGGGAGCTAAACGTGAGCTTTTGATCTACAACATAGATATGCTAATACTACCAGGACTAAGTTCATGACAAATTTAAGTTCAAAATCATATTACTTAAGAACTCCCACTTAGATAGACATCCCTCTAATCCTCTAAGTGATCACGTGATCCATATCAACTAAACCATGTCTGATCATCACGTGAGATGGAGTAGTTTCAATGGTGAACATCACCATGTTGATCATATCTACTATATGATTCACGCTCGACCTTTCGGTCTCCGTGTTCCGAGGCCATATCTGTTATATGCTAGGCTCGTCAAGTTTAACCTGAGTATTCCGCGTGTGCAACTGTTTTGCACTCGTTGTATTTGAACGTAGAGCCTATCACACCCGATCATCACGTGGTGTCTCAGCACGAAGAACTTCCGCAACGGTGCATACTCAGGGAGAACACTTATACTTTGATAATTTAGTGAGGGATCATCTTATAATGCTACCGTCAATCAAAGCAAGATAAGATGCATAAAATATAAACATCATATGCAATCAATATTAGTGATATGATATGGCCATCATCATCTTGTGCTTGTGATCTCCATCTCCGAAGCACCGTCATGATCACCATCGTCACCGGTGCGACACCTTGATCTCCATCGTAGCATCATTGTCGTTTTGCCAATCTTATGCTTCTACGACTATCACTACCGCTTAGTGATAAAGTAAAGCATTATAGGGCGATTGCATTGCATACAATAAAGCGACAACCATATGGCTCCAGCCAGTTGCCGATAACTCGGTTACAAAACATGATCATCTCATACAATAAAATTTAGCATCATGTCTTGACCATATCAAATCACAACATGCCCTGCAAAAACAAGTTAGACGTCCTCTACTTTGTTGTTGCAAATTGTACGTGGCTGCTACGGGCTTAGCAAGAATCGTTCTTACCTACACATCAAAACCACAACAATAGTTTATCAAGTTGGTGCTGTTTTAACCTTCGCAAGGACCGGGCATACCCACACTCAGTTCTATTAAAGTTGGAGAAACTAACACCCGCCAGCCACCTGTGTGCAAAGCACGTCGGTAGAACCAGTCTCGCGTAAGCGTACGTGTAATGTCGGTCCGGGCCGCTTCATCCAACAATACCACCGAACCAAAGTATGACATGCTGGTGAGCAGTATGACTTATATCGCCCACAACTCACTTGTGTTCTACTCGTGCATATGACATCTACGCATAAAACCAGGCTCGGATGCCATTGTTGGAGAATGTAGTAATTTCAAAAAATTTCCTACGCACACTCAAGATCATGGTGACACATAGCAACGAGAGGAGAGAGTGTGTCCACGTACCCTCGTAGACCGAAAGCGGAAGCGTTAGCACAACGCGGTTGATGTAGTCGTACATCTTCACGATCCGACCGATCAAGTACCGAACACACGGCACCTCCGAGTTCTTCACACATTCAACTCGATGACGTCCCTCGAACTCCGATCCAGCCGAGTGTTGAGGGAGAGTTTCGTCAGCACGACGGCGTGGTGACGATGATGATGTTCTACCAACGCAGGGCTTCGCCTAAGCACCGCTACGATATGATCGAGGTGGATTATGGTGGAGGGGGGCACCGCACACGGCTAAGAGATCAAGAGATCAATTGTTGTGTCTATGGGGTGCCCCCTGCCCCCATATATAAAGGAGTGGAGGAGAGGGAGGGCCAGCCCTCTCTATGGCCCGCCCTAGGGGAGTCCTACTCCCACCGGGAGTAGGATTCCTCCTTTCATAGTAGAACTAGGAGCCCTTCCAAGCAGTAGGAGTAGGAGGGAAGGAAAGGGAAGGGAAAAGGAGAAGGAAGGAATCCCCCCTCCCTAGTCCAATTCGGACCAGCCCATGGGGAGGGGTGCGGCCACCCTTTGAGGCCTTTCTCTCCTTTCCCGTATGGCCCATTAAGGCCCAGTACGAATTCCCGTAACTCCCCGGTACTCTCGAAAATACCCGAATCACTTGAAACCTTTCCGATGTCCGAATATAGTTGTCCAATATATCGATCTTTACGTCTCGACCATTTTGAGACTCCTCGTCATGTCCCTGATCTCATCCGTGACTCCGAACTACTTCGGTACATCAAAACATATATACTCATAATATAACTGTCATTATAACTTTAAGCATGCGGACCCTACGGGTTCGAGAACTATGTAGACATGACCAAGACACGTCTCCGGTCAATAACCAATAGCGGAACCTGGATGCTCATATTGGCTCCTACATATTCTACGAAGATCTTTATCGGTCAAACCGCATAACAACATACGTTGTTCCCTTTGTCATCGGTATGTTACTTGCCCGAGATTCGATCGTCGGTATCTCAATACCTAGTTCAATCTTGTTACCGGCAAGTCTCTGTACTTGTTTCGTAACATATCATCCCGCAACTAACTCATTAGTTGCAATGCTTGCAAGGCTTAAGTGATGTGCATTACCGAGAGGGCCCAGAGATACCTCTCCGATATTCGGAGTGACAAATCCTAATCTCAAAATACGCCAACCCAACAAGTACCTTCGGAGACACCTGTAGAGTACCTTTATAATCACCCAATTACGTTGTGATGTTTGGTGGCACACAAAGTGTTCCTCCGGTAAACGGGAGTTGCATAATCTCATAGTCATAGGAACATGTATAAGTCATGAAGAAAGCAATAGCAACAAACTAAACGATCAAGTGCTAAGCTAACGAAATGGGTCAAGTCAATCACATCATTCTCCTAGTGATGTGATCCCGTTAATCAAATGACAACTCATGTCTATGGTTACGAAACATAACCATCTTTGATCAACGAGCTAGTCAAGTAGAGGCATACTAGTGACACTTTGTTTGTCTATGTATTCACACATGTATTATGTTTCCGGTTAATACAATTCTAGCATCAATAATGAACATTTATCATGAAATAAGGAAATAAATAATAACTTTATTATTGCATCTAGGGCATATTTCCTTCAGGCATTGATCACGGAGTGCTTCTACATCAACACTATAGCCTCTCCGATGATTTGTGAGTAGTTTACCTCAGACCTTCGGGTCCATAGTTGTTAGCTAGATGAATTCTTCTCTATCTTTGGATCTCGATAAAAAGTTCTCCTCGACCGTCTTGGAGATCTATTTGATGTAATCTTCTTTTGCGGTGTGTTTGTCGAGATCCGATGAATTGTGGGTTTATGATCAAGTTTATCTATGAACAATATTTGAATCTCCTCTACATTCTTTTATGTATGATTGGTTATCTTTGCAAGTCTCTTCGAATTATCAGTTTGGTTTGGCCTACTAGATTGATCTTTCTTGCAATGGGAGAAGTGCTTAGCTTTGGGTTCAATCTTGCGGTGTCCTTTCCCAGTGACAGCAGGGGCAGCAAGGCACGTATTGTATTGTTGCCATCGAGGATAAAAAGATGGGGTTTATATCATATTGCATGAGTTTATCCCTCTACATCATGTCATCTTACTTAAAGTATTACTCTGTTCTTATGAACTTAATACTCTAGATGCATGCTGGATAGCGGTCCATGTGTGGAGTAATAGTAGTAGATGCAGAATCGTTTCGGTCTACTTGTCACGGACATGATGCCTATATACATGATCATACCTAGATATTCTCATAACTATGCTCAATTCTATCAATTGCTCGACAGTAATTCGTTTACCCACCGTAATACTTATGCTCTTGAGAGAAGCCACTAGTGAAACCTATGGCCCCCGGGTCTATCTTCCATCATATTAATCTTCCAACACTTAGCTATTTCTATTGCCATTTATTTTACTTTGCATCTTTATTTCTCTTTATCATAAAAATACCAAAAATATTATCTTATCATATATATAAGATCTCACTCTCATAAGTGACCATGAAGGGATTGACAACCCCTTTATCGCGTTGGTTGCGAGGTTCTTATTTGTTTGTGTAGGTGCGTGAGACTTGAGCGTGATCTCCGACTGGATTGATACCTTGGTTCTGAAAAACTGAGGGAAATACTTACGCTACTTTATGGCATCACCCTTTCCTCTTCAAGGGAAAACCAACGCCGTGCTCAAGAGGTAGCAAGAAGGATTTCTGGCACTGTTACCGAGGAGATTCGTGCCAAGTCAAGTCAAGATTTGACTCCCGACAACGAGCCATTTCTAGCGCCGTTGCTGGGGATTCTACGCACAAGTCAAGACATACCAAGTACCCATCACAAACTCTTATCCCTCGCATTACATTATTTGCCATTTGCCTCTCGTTTTCCTCTCCCCCACTTCACCCTTGCCGTTTTCTTCGCCCCTTTTCCATTCATCCTTCTATTTGCTCATGTTTCCATGTGCCTTCTATTTGATTGCATCTTTTCTTGCTAAAAATCTATTGATATGGATCCACTTAAAGTGTTCTACTTGGATCATCTTCGATCCTTATGCACTCGTGCTGAAACCCCAACTAGCCTAGTTGATGGGAAATCTTTAGATGAGCATGCTCATTTTGTGCGTCACCGTTTGTCTGAAAAAGGGAGACTCTTATGGGATCAAATAAACAGATTGCTATGTTATGCTTGGAATCTTTGTGAAATTTGTGATCTTACTTGTTGCTCTAAGAACCCTAAAAACACCTCCCCTACCTATGTGAGTTTAATGATAATGAAATATTATCTTCTTATGCAAAGGGTGTTTATAGTTACTATGATATCGAACAAACTGAAGAATTTGTTGCTTTTAAGGGTGCTTATGAAGTTGCTTCTTTGTTTGAAAAGTATGATATTACTTTCTATGAATATGAAAATCTTGACATACTTAAATATTGCTATGAAAACTATGCTCATAATGTCTATGTCAAAGAATTAATTGAAAGAATGACTGTTGCTTCAGAAGAAAATAATGATATGCATGAATCTATAGATTACTATGATTCCGATGATTTGATTGAAATATCCCTTGATGAACATGATGCTTGCTATTCTTGTGGCCATGATGCCAATATTTATGAAGATGAGTTTGCTATAGTTCCTTATATTAAACATGAGATCATTGCTATTACATCCATACTTGATATTTCCTTCGATGAAAAGCATGATTGCAATGATGTTATCATAAATTCTCTTACTGTCAATTGTGTCAATGATATGCAAAACCTCAAGCTTGGGGATGCTAGTTTTGCTATGACTACTATTTGTTGCAATGATCATGATTGGGGTGATTCTTCTTTTGATCTTGAAAATTTATTTAAGCCCCATGATGAATATGAAATTGATAATAATGTTTGCAATAATATTGAAAGTGTGTTTGGAAGAGTGTCGACTTTAGATCCCACATATTTGGAGAATGTTCAATCTTGTGAAGTTTTTGGTAAAAGTGGGTTTGGAGAGGCCATGACTTTAGTTAATGTTAATCCCACTATTTTGGAAGAGTGTCAACTTTGCATACATGTGGATCATGTTAAGAATATGTTTTGTGATAGCTATATTGTTGAATTTGCTTGTGATCCCACATGTAATTATTATGAGAGAGGAAAATATGGTTGTAGAAATTTTCATGTTACTAAAATACCTATCTTCATGATTAGATTGCTATCGTCTCTTTCTTCTTCTTGCATATGCTAGTTTTTGCTTTCCTTGATAATTTGTTTGCCTATAAGATGCCTATGCATAGGAAGCATGTTAGACTTAGATGTTTTTGTCACGTGTTTTATTATGGTCTCTTTGTGCTTCAATTCTTGTCTTTCATGTGAGAATCGTTGAAATCTTATGCCTAGCTAGGGGCGTTAAACGATAGCGCTTATTGGGACGCAACCCAATTTTATCTTTGTTACTTGCTTTTTGATTCTTTTTAGTAATAAATAATTAATCTAGCCTCTGTTTAGATGTGGTTTTATGCTTTTAAGTAGTGTTTGTGCCAAGTAGAACCTTTGGGAAGACTTGGGGAAAGTCTTTGCGATCTTGCTGTAAAAAAACAGAAACTTTAGCGCTCACGATATTTGCTGCCATTTTTTATTGAAGAGTGATATTTAGTTAATTATTTTTGCAGATGATTAATAGATAAATTTCTCACGTCCATCAATTTATTTTAGAATTTTTGGGGTTCCCGAAGTTTTCTTTAGTTACAGATTACTACAGACTGTTCTGTTTTTGACAGATTCTGTTTTTCGTGCGTTGTTTGCTTATTTTGATGAATCTATGGCTAGTAAAAGAATTTATAAACCATAGAGAAGTTTGAATACAGTAGGTTTAACACCAATATAATTAAATAATGAGTTCAATACAGTACCTTGAAGTGGTGTTTTGTTTTCTTTCGCTAACGGAGCTCATGAGATTTTTTGTTAAGTTTTGTGTTGTGAAGTTTTCATGTTTTGGGTAAAGATTTGATGGATTATGGAACAGGGAGTGGAAAGAGCCTAAGCTTGGGGATTCCCATGGCACCCCAAGGTAATCTAAGGACACCCAAAAGCCAAAGCTTGGGGATGCCCCAGAAGGCATCAACTCTTTCGTCTTCGTCCATCGGTAACTTTACTTGGAGCTATATTTTTATTCACCACATGATATGTGTTTTGCTTGGAGCGCCTTGTATGATTTGAGTCTTTGCTTTTTAGTTTACCACAATCATCCTTGCTGTACACACCTTTTGAGAGAGACACACATGATTTGGAATTTATTAGAATACTCTATGTGCTTCACTTATATCTTTTGAGCTATACAGTGTTTGCTCTAGTGCTTCACTTATATCTTTTAGAGCACGGTTGCGGATTTGTTTTATAGAAACTATTGTTCTCTCATGCTTCACTTATATTATTTTGAGAGTCCTACAAAACAGCATGGTAATTTGCTTTAATCATAAAATTTAGTCCTAAAGTGATAGGCATCCAAGATTAGTAAAAAAATGTGTGTTGAATACTATGAGAAGTTTGATGCTTGATAATAGTTTTGAGATATGAAGATGGTGATATTAGAGTCATGCTAGTTGAGTGGTTATGAATTTGAGAAATACTTGTGTTAAAGTTTGTGATTCCCGTAGCATGCACGTGTGGTGAACTGTTATGTGATGAAGTCGGAGCATGATTTATTTATTGATTGTCTTCCTTATGAGTGGCGGTCGGGGACGAGCGATGGTCGTTTCCTACCAATCTACCCCCTAGGAGCATGCGTGTAATACTTTGCTTTGATAACTTGTAGATTTTTGCAACAAGTATATGAGTTCTTTATGACTAATGTTGAGTCCATGGATTATACGCACTCTCATCCTTCCACCATTGCTAGCCTCTCTAATACCGCGCACTTTTCGCCAATATCATACACCCACCATATACCTTCCTGAAAACAGCCACCATACCTACCTATCATGGCATTTCCATAGCCATTCCGAGATATATTGCCATGTAACTTACCACCGTTTTATTTACTATGACACGCTTCATCATTGTCATAATTGCTTTGCGTGATCATGTAGTTGACATCATATTTGTGGCAAAGCCACCGTTTATAATTCTTTAATACATGTCACTCTTGATTCATTGCATATCCCGGTACACCGCCGGAGGCATTCACATAGAGTCATATTTTGTTCTAAGTATTGAGTTGTAATTCTTGAGTTGTAAGTAAATAAAGTGTGATGATCATCATTATTGGAGCATTGGCCCAAGTGAGGAAAGGATGATGGAGACTATGATTCCCCCACAAGTCGGATGAGACTCCGGACGAAAAAAAATAAAAAAATGAGAGAAAAAGAGAGAAGGGGCAATGCTACTATCCTTTTTCCACACTTGTGCTTGAAAGTAGCACCATGATCTTCATGATAGAGAGTCTCCTATGATATCACTTTCATATACTAGTGGGAATTTTTCATTATAGAACTTGGCTTGTATATTCCAATGATGGGCTTCCTCAAAATGCCTTAGGTCTTCATGAGCAAGCGAGTTGGATGCACACCCACTTAGTTTCTTTTGTTGAACTTTCATATACTTATAGCTCTAGTGCATCCGTTGCATGGCAATCCCTACTCACTCACATTGATATCTATTGATGGGCATCTCCATAGCCCGTTGATACGCCTAGTTGATGCGAGACTATCTTCTACTTTTTTGTCTTCTCCACAACCACCATTCTATTCCACATATAGTGCTATGTCCATGGTTCACGCTCATGTATTGCGTGAAGATTGAAAAAGTTTGAGAACATCAAAAGTATGAAACAATTGCTTGGCTTGTCATCGGGGTTGTGCATGATTTAAATATTTTGTGTGATGAAGATAGAGCATAGCCAGACTATATGATTTTGTAGTGATAACTTTCTTTGGCAATGTTATTTTGAGAAGACATAATTGCTTAGTTTGTATGCTTGAAGTATTATTATTTTTATGTCAATATTAAACTTTTGTCTTGAATCTTTCGAATCTGAATATTCACACCAGAAATAAGATAATTACATTGAAAATTATGCTGAGTAGCATTCCACATCAAAATTATGTTTTTTTTCATTTACCTACTCGAGGACGAGCAGGAATTAAGCTTGGGGATGCTTGATACATCTCCAATGTATCTATAATTTTTGATTGTTCCATGCTATATTATATTCTGTTTTGGATTTTTAATGGGCTTTATTATACACTTTTATATTATTTTTGGGATTAACCTATTAACGAGAGGCCCAGCCCAAATTGCTGTTTTTTTGCCTATTTCAGTGCTTCGAAGGAAAAGGATATCAAAAGGAGTCCAAACGGAATGAAACCTTCGGGAACATGATTTTTGGAACAAACGTGATCCAGAGGACTTGGAGTCTACATAAAGCAATCAACGAGGAAGGCACGAGCCAGGGGGCGTGCCCAACTCCCCTAGGCGCGCCCTCCAACCTCGTGGGGCCCTCGTTGCTCCACCGACGTACTTCTTCCTCCTATATATACCCATATACCCCTGGAAACATCAGATTCTGAGCCAAAACCCCATTTCCACTGCCGCAACCTTCTGTACCTGTGGGATCCCATCTTGGGGCCTTTTCCGGCGCTCCGCCGGAGGGGGCATTGATCACGGAGGGCTTCTACATCAACACCATAGCCTCTCCGATGATGTGTGAGTAGTTTACCTCAGACCTTTGGGTCCATAGTTATTAGCTAGATGGCTTATTCTCTCTCTTTGGACCTCAATTCAAAGTTCTCCTCGATCTTCTTGGAGATCTATTCGATGTAATCTTCTTTTGCGATGTGTTTGTCGAGATCCGATGAATTGTGGGTTTATGATCAAGTTTATCTATGAACAATATTTGAATCTCCTCTGAATTCTTTTATGTATGATTGGTTATCTTTGCAAGTCTCTTCGAATTACCAGTTTGGTTTGGCCTACTAGATTGATCTTTCTTGCAATGGGAGAAGTGCTTAGCTTTGGGTTCAATCTTGCGGTGTCCTTTCCCAGTGATAGCAGGGGCAGCAAGGCACGTATTGTATTGTTGCCATCGAGGATAAAAAGATGGGGTTTATATCATATTGCATGAGTTTATCCCTCTACATCATGTCATCTTACTTAAAGCATTACTCTGTTCTTATGAACTTAATACTCTAGATGCATGTTGGACAGCGGTCGATGTGTGGAGTAATAGTAGTAGATGCATAATTGTTTCGGTCTACTTGTCACAGACGTGATGCCTATATACATGATCATACCTAGATATTCTCACAACTCTTCTCAATTCTATCAATTGCTCAATAGTAACTCGTTTACGCACTGTAATACTTATGCTCTTGAGAGAAGCCACTAATGAAACCTATGGCCCCCAGGTCTATCTTCCATCATATTAATCTTCCAACACTTAGGTATTTCTATTGCCGTTTATTTTACTTTGCATCTTTTCTATTTATCATAAAAATACCAAAAATATTGTCTTATCATATCTATCAGATCTCACTCTCGTAAGTGACCATGAAGGGATTGGCAACCCCTTTATCGCGTTGGTTGCGAGGTTCTTATTTGTTTGTGTAGATGTGTGGGACTTGAGCATGATCTCCTACTAGATTGATACCTTGGTTCTCAAAAACTGAGGGAAATACTTACGCTACTTTACTGCATCACCCTTTCCTCTTCGAGGGAAAACCAACGCAGTGCTCAAGAGGTAGCAACAAGACCACTAGTTTCAATTAAAAGGACAAAGAAAGGGAACTTCAAGAAGAATTGCAAGCAAGTTGCCACTCCCATGAAGAAGCCCAAAGCTAGACCCAAGCCTGAAATTGAGTGCTTCTACTGCAAAGGAAATGATCACTGGAAGTGGAACTGCCCTAGATACTTGGCGGATAAGAAGGATGGCAAAGTGAACAAAGGTATATTTGATATACATGTTATTGATGTGTACTTTACTAGTGTTTATAGCAAACCCCTTGGTATTTGATACTAGTTCAGTTGCTAAGAGTAGTAACTCGAAATGGGAGTTGCAAAATAAACAAAGACTAGTTGAGGACGAGGTGACGATGTGTGTTGAAATGATTCCAAGGTTGATAAGATCACCATCGCACACTCCCTTTAACTTTGGGATTATTGTTGAACCTAAAATAAATGTTGTTTGGTGTTTGCATTGAGCATAATATGATTGGATCATGTTTATTGCAATACGGTTATTCATTTAAGTCAAAGAATAATTGTTATTATGTTTACATGAATAAAACCTTCTGGGGTCATTCACCCAAGGTGAATGGTTTATTGAATCTCGATCGTAGTGATACACATATTCATAATATTGAAGCCAAAAGATTCAAAGTTAATAATGATAGTGCAACCTATTTGTGGCACTACCGTTTAGGTCATATTGGTGTAAAGCGCATGAATAAACTCCATGCCGGTGGACTTTTGGCATCACTTGATGCTTGCGAACCATGCCTCATGGGCAAGATAACTAAGACTCCGTTCCCCAGAACAATGGAGCAAGCAACTAACTTACTGGAAATAATACATACTGATGTATGCAATCCGATAAGTGTTGAGGCTCGCGGTGGGTATCGTTATTTTCTGACCGTCACAGATGATTTGAGAAGATATGGGTATATCTACTTAATGAAACATAAGTCTGAAACATTTGAAAAGTTCAAAGAATTTCAGAGTGAAGTGGAAAATCATCATAACAAGAAAATAAAGTTTCTACAATCTAATCGCGGAGGCGAATATTTGAGTTACGAGTTTGGTCTTCATTTGAAACAATGTGGAATAGTTTCGCAACTCACGCCACCTGGAACACAACAACATAATGGTGTGTCCGAACGTCGTAATCGTACTTTATTGGATATGGTGCGATCTATGTTGTATCTTACCGATTTACCACTATCATTTTGGGGTTATGCATTAGAGACAACTGCATTCACATTAAATAGGGGACCATCTAAATCCGTTGAGATGACACCGTATGAACTATGGTTTGGCAAGAAACCAAAGCTGTCGTTTCTTAAAGTTTGGTGTTACGATGCTTATGTGAAAAAGTTTCAAACTAATAAACTCGAACCCAAATCGGAGTAGTGCGTCTTCATAGGATACCCAAAATAAACTGTTGGGTACACCTTCTATCACAGATCCGAAGGCAAGATATTTTGTTTCTAAGAATGGATCCTTTCTACAGAAGGAGTATCTCTCGAAAGAAGTGAGTGGGAGGAAAGTAAAACTTGATGAGGTAATTGTACCTTCTCCAGAATTGGAAAGTAGTTCATCACAGAAATCAGTTCCAGTGATTCCTACACCAATTAGTGAGGAAGCTAATGATGATGATCATTATATCAAGTTACTACCGAACCTCGTAGGTCAACCAGAGTACGGTCCGCATCAGAGTGGTACGGTAATCCTGTTCTGTAAGTCATATTACTAGACCATAACGAACCTACAAACTATGAGGAAGCGATGATGAGCCTAGATTCCGCAAAATAGCTTGAGGCCATGAAATCTGAGATGGGATCCATGTATGAGAACAAATTATGGACATTGATTGACTTGCCCGATGATCGGTGAGTCATTGAGAATAAATGGATCTTCAAGAGGAAGACGGACGCTGATAGTAGTGTTACTATCTACCAAGCTCGAATAGTCACAAAATGTTTTCGTCAAGTTCAAGGTGTTGACTACGATGAGATTTTCGCACTCTTATCGATGCTTAAAAGTCCGTCTGAATCATGTTAGCAGTTGCTGCATTTTATGAAATCTGGCAAATGGATGTCAAAAACTACATTCCTTGGATTTCTTAAAGAAGAGTTGTATATGATGCAACCAGAAAGTTTTGTTGATCCTAAAGGTGCTAACAAAGTGAGCAAGCTCCATCGATCCATTTATGGACTGGTGCAAGCATCTTGGAGTTGGAATATATGCTTTGATAAAGTGATCGAAGCATATAGTTTTATACAGACTTGCGGTGAAGCCTGTATTTACAAGAAAGTGAGTGGGAGGACTACAACATTTCTGATAAGTATATGTGAGTGACATATTGTTGATCGGAAATAGTGAAGAAATTTCTGGAAAGCATAAAGGAGTGTTTGAAAGGATTTTTTCAAAGAAAGATCTCGATGTAGCTACTTACATATTGAGCATCAAGATCTATAGAGATAGATCAATACGCTTGATATATTTTCAATGCGTACATACCTTGAAAAGATTTTGAAGTTGTTCAAAAGAGAACAATCAAAGAAGGAGTTCTTGCCTATGTTGCAAGGTGTGAAGTTGAGTAAAGACTCAAAACTCGACCACGGCAGAAAATAGAAAGAGAATGAAAAGTCATTCCCTATGCCTCAGTCATAGGTTCTATAAAATATGCTATGTTGTGTACCAGACCTATTGTGTACCTCACCATAAGTTTGGCAAGAGGGTACAATAGTGATCCAGGAGTGGATCACTGGACATCGGTCAAAAATATCCTTAGTGGAATAAGGAAATGTTTCTCGGTTATGGAGGTGACAAAGAGTTTGTCGTAAAGAGTTATGTCGATGCCAGCTTTTGACACCGATCTAGATGACTCTAAGTCTCGATCTAGATACATATTGAAAGTGGGAGAAATTAGCTAGAGTAGCTTCGTGCAGAGTATTGTAGACATAGAAAATTTGCAAAATACATACGGCTCTGCATGTGGCAGACCCGTTGACTAAATTTCTCTCACAAGCAAAACATGATCACTCTTTGGGTGTTAATCACATAGCGATGTGAACTATATTATCGACTCAAGTAAACCCTTTGGGTGTTAGTCACATGGAGATGCAAACTAATCACATAAAGATGTGAACTATTGGTGTTAAATCACATGGTGACGTGAACTAGATTATTGACTCTAGTGCAAGTGGGAGACTGAACAAAATATGTCCTAGAAGCAATAATAAAGTTGTTATTTATATTTCCTTATATCATGATAAATGTTTATTATTCATGCTAGAGTTGTATTAACCGGAAACTTAGTACATGTGTGAATACATAGGCAAACAAAGTGTCACTAGTATGCCTCTACTTAACTAGCTCGTTGAATCAAAGATGGTTAAGTTTCCTAGCCATAGACATGAGTTGTCATTTGATTAACGGGATCACATCATTAGGGAATGATGTGATTGACTTGACCCATTCCGTTAGCTTAGCACTTGATTGTTTAGTATATTGCTATTGCTTTCTTCATGACTTATACATGTTCCTATGACTATAAGATTATGCAACTCCCGAATACCGGAGGAACACTTTGTGTGCTACCAAGCGTCACAACGTAACTGGGTGATTATAAAGGTGCTCTACAGGTGTCTCTGATGGTACTTGTTGAGTTGGCATAGATCAAGATTAGGATTTGTCACTCGGATTGTCGGAGAGGTATCTCTGGGCCCCCTCGGTAATGCACATCACTATAAGCCTTGCAATCAATGTGACTAATGAGTTAGTTGCAGGATGATGCATTACGGAACGAGTAAAGAGACTTGCCGGTAACGAGATTGAACTAGGTATTGAGATATCAACGATCGAATCTCAGGCAAGTAACATACCGATGACAAAGGGAACAACGTATGTTGTTATGCAGTTTGACTGTTAAAGATCTTCGTAGAATATGTAGGAACCAATATGAGCATCCAGGTTCCGCTATTGGTTATTGACCGGAGACGTGTCTTGGTCATGTCTACATGGTTCTCAAACCCGTAGGGTCCACGCGCTTAACATTTGGTAACGATCTGTATTATGAGCTTATGTGTTTTGATATACCGAAGGTAGTCCAGAGTCCCGGATGAGATCAGGGACATGACGAGGAGTCTCGAAATGGTCGAGACGTAAAGATCGATATATTGTAAGGCTATATTCGGACATCGGAAAGATTCCGAGTGGTTCGGGTATTTTTTGGAGTACGGAGAGTTACGGGAATTCGTATTGGGCCTTAAAGGACCATACGGGAAAGGAGAGAAAGGCCTCAAGGGTGGCCGCCCCCCTTCCCCATGGACTGGTTCGAATTGGACTAGAGAAAGGGGGCGCCCCCTTCCTTCCTTCTCCTTGTCCCTTCCCTTTTTCCTATTCCATGTGGGAGGTGGAATCCTACTAGGACTAGGGAGTCCTAGTAGGACTCCACACTTTGGGTGTGCCCTATGAGGGCCGGCCTCCTCCTCCCTCCATCCTTTATATATGTGGCCAGGGGCACCCCATAGACACACAAGTTGATCATTGATCTCGTAGCCGTGTGTGGTGCCCCCCTCCACCATAATCCGCCTCGGTCATATCATAGTGGTGCTTAGGTGAATTCCTGTTCTGGTAGCATCATCATCATCGTTATCACGCCATCGTGCTGACGAAGCTGTCCCTCGATACTCTACTGGATTGTGAGTTCATGGGACGTCACCGAGCCAAACATGTGCAAATCGCGGAGGTGCCATACTTTTGGTACTAGGGATCGGTCGATCATGAAGACGTACGACTACATCAACCGCATTGTCATAACGCTTCCGCTTACGGTCTACGTGGGTACGTGGACAACACTCTTCCCCTCTCGTCGCTATGCATCACCATGATCTTGCGTGTGCGTAGGAAAATTTTGAAATTGCTGCGTTCCCCAACATGTGGCAGATGTGGAGGAGCTGTCGCAACCTCCCTGTGTGGACTGATCATAGTGACATGCTGCTGCTTCCAGAAGAATGTACTCGTCCTCTTTGAGCCACACTGGCGGTACATGCACGAAGCGAAGATGTGCACGCCCGCCACACGCGCACTCATTCCCTCGCACGCACATGCGGGTACACGGGGTGACGCATTTTTGTACGAAGATCCACCCCATGCGATAATTTGACACGTGTAAGTCCTTCATTTCATTGATGGTCAATTAATACAACGCATGAAAATTGAGTGGACGTAGGGTGGAAGAAGACATTACTACTCCACTGGGCGCATGTGAGTAGTTAAATCATGGGGTGCCAGTACTTCCATTGGTCTCCTTCGTATTTTGTGCCAATTTTTGACCATATTTGTAAGTAACATAATATTTATGCATGTCATAAAAAGTGGCACAAAAAAAGGGGGCCAATAAACCAGGACGCGGGCAGCATGATCGATTTTTGCCAGGGCTACTGTTGGTGGCCTTTGTATTTAAATATGGACAGAGTGGAGTAGTACTATCTTTATCTAAGCCTCGTAGGGCTCTCCCAGCTCCTAGGCTCGCCTCCCCGCCTCGCCCACTAGATCCCGCCATGGACGATCCCGCCATGGATAATCCCTTAGATCCCGGGATCCCGCGGGCTTCCCTCTCGCTGCGCCCCGCAGCGCTGCCGCCTTTGAGCGAAACCCACATGTGTTTTAGATGGGATCCATTGCTCTGGAATCACAGATCGGTGGCGCCGGAGGACATGTCAGGGCTGCGTTTCAGGTGGTGGGTGAGGGAGTCCTAGATTAGGGGGTCCTCGGATGTCCGGACTGTTGGACAATGAAGATACAAGATTGAAGACTTCGTCCCGTGTCCGGGTGGGACTCTCCTTTGCGTGGAAGGCAAGCTTGGTAATTCGGATATGTAGATCGCCTCCCTTGTAACCGACTCTGTGTAACCCTAGCCCCCTCCAGTGTCTATATAAACCGGAGGGTTTAGTCCGTAGGACAACACCAATCATAATCATAGGGTAGCTTTTAGGGTTTAGCCTCTACAATCTCGTGGTAGATCAACTCTTGTAATACTCATATCATCAAGATCAATCAAGAAGGAAGTAGGGTATTACCTCCATCGAGAGGGCCCGAACCTGGGTAAACATTGTGTCCCCCGCCTCCTGTTACCATCCGCCTTAGACGCATAGTTCAGGAACCCCTACCCAAGATCCGCCGGTTTTGACACCGACATTGGTGCTTTCATTGAGAGTTCCACTGTGCCGTCACGATGAGGCTGGATGGCTCGTCTTGTTGTCAAGGACAACATCACCTCGGGGGGAGCCCTAGCTGTAGGCCAAACCCTCCGACTAGGCGGCTTCGTCATGACCGCCCGTTCGGTCGTCGCGCCGAAGATGACTTCTCGTGTCATCAAAAACAACCTCCACGTCGGCTCAGTATACGCCGAGCAGATGGAACCAATAGAGCTCTCTTCCTTGAACGATCTCTTGGATCGCATCGCCGCCCTGGGAGTCACTACAGACTATGATCGGATCGGGCTTAAACCCGACCAAAGGGAGATTAACTCTCCGCCGGTCACCCATCAGATAGCGGTGGTGGAGGAGCAATGTAGCGATTCTTCCTCTACTTTGAGGACAAACTATGTCCGGATTTTTGAGCTCTCCGAGCCGGATACCCGTCCATGGGAGGACACGGCCCAAGCTTTGAACCTAGAATCAGACAGTGGGCTAGAACTATTGGGCAACATCCCGGAGCCCAAACTGTTAAGCTCGGAAACTCCTCCACCCCTGGGCCTTAGATCGGGTCAGGGTTTGGACATAAATCTACCCACCCACCCAGACATAAGTGATCTTTCCCACATTAGACAAGAGCCCCAAGAGACAGTACGTCACTATTGGGCCAGATACCTCCTTGTAATAAGCAAGGTCAAGGACTGTCGCGAGGAAGACGCAATTTCATTCTTTTGCAAAAATTGCACGGACAAGGGAATCCTCAACGCCATAAGTCGCCGTGACATACCACACTTCGCGGACTTGGCGGCCATATTACAGAAGTACTATGCAATGGAAAGCGCCTGGAAAACCCAAACAAAATTCTAGGATCCTCCGGCTCTCACTAGACCCCCCATCCGAACTAAAAGGGTGTACTCTCGTAAGTCACATGATCAAATTACAAAGAAGCCAAAGCCCACTACAGGGTGTGGAACTGTATTGGAGGGATGGCTCAATGGGCAATGCAAAATTCACAGTACAACGGATACCATGCCAACACACAGCCTTAGAGCATGTTGGATACTCCGGCAGGTGGCTAAGAGCGGCGAGGATATCCTCACCAACAATACAACAGAGCACCATCCCGTGGAAAACAACAATACAGTATTGACAGTCTTCGAGACCTTCGCCTCAAATAATAGGCGCAAGCGAACACTCCGCAGCCTTGCCGAAGTCTGCCACGTTGCAGCAATAAATCCATGGAACGACATGGCCATAACCTTTAATGCCAGTGACGAACCGCAATTCTGAATAGCCCGAGCACCAACCTCTTTGGTCCTTAGTCCAATTGTGGATGGCTTCCATCTTACTAAAGTGCGCATGGACGGTGGCGGCGGATTAAATCTCATCTATGAGGAAACTCTTAGCAAGATGGAAATAGACAAGAGCCGCATTGAGCAAAGCAGCACGACCTTCAGAGGAATCATCCCTAGTCGGGAGGCACGATGTGCGGGAAAAATCACACTAGATGTGGTATTCGGCATGCCGGAGAATTATAGGTCCGAAGAAATCACATTCCAAGTGGACCCGTTCAGCAGCGGATACCACACCCTTTTAGGGCGGGAGGCATTCGCGATCTTCCAAGCTATACACCATTACGGGTACATGAAGCTCAAAATGCCTGGGCCCAATGGAATCATCACTCTAGCTAGTGATCCGGACATAGCACTCCGCGCTGAAAATAAAACCGCCGCACTAGCCCTCGAGTCGTTATCCGAAGCCCTTGCGGCCGAAGAACTAACTACGTTGTGCTCCATAGTGGACAGGGACGACGTGGTACTCGATAAAAGGCCCGAGTCCACCTCTTTTAAACCAACGGATGAAATAGTCAAATTCCAGGTCCACCCAACGGACCCTACAAAAACAGCATCCATCAGGGCACAGCTAAACCCCACAACAGACGCCGCACTGCGAGAGTTCTTGCGCGAGAATTGGGACATCTTCGCCTGGCATCCTTCAGGCATGCCAGGAATCCCACGCAGGCTGGCCGAGCATAGCCTTAACATTCTAAAGGGGTTCAAGCCGGTCAAGCAGACTCTTCGGTATTTCTCTAAGCCTAAGCGACAGGCCATGGGAGAAGAGCTAGCCAAGTTACTCGAGGCCGTATTCATTAGAGAAATAAAACATCCGGACTGGCTAGCAAACCTGGTGATGGTACCAAAGAAGGACAAATCCTGGCGCCGATGTGTCAATTTCAAGGACCTTAACAAGGCTTGCCCCAAGGATCCCTTCCCCCTCCCCCGCATCGATCAAATTATCGACGCTACCGCAGGACGCGACTCATTGTGTTTCCTCAACGCATACTCCGGATACCATCAAATTAAGATGGCGGAGTCCGATCAAGCCACAACAACATTTATCACTCCATACTGCCCCTTCTATTTTAACACCATGCCTTTCGGGCTCAAAAACGCCGGTGCAACCTATCAACGCATGATTCCGACATGCCTAGAAACACAAATCGCCAAAACAGTGGAGGCATACATAGACGACATGGTCATTAAAACCAGACATGTAGAATCCTTAATAGACGACTTGAGGCTCACGTTCGATAATCTCCGAACATATGACATCAAGCTCAATACGGAAAAATGCGTTTTCGGCGTGCCCGCCGGAAAGCTCATGGGCTTCATCGTCTCCAGTAGAAGAATTGAAGCAAATCCGGCTAAAATCCGAGCTCTGTCACAGTTGGCTATCCCAACAGACCTCAAGCAAATCCAAAAATTAATTGGATGCGTGGCTGCCTTAAGCCGCTTTATCTCCCGATTAGGAGAAAATGCACTACCCCTTTGTCGCCTTCTTCGACGCACTGAACACTTCGAGTGGACGGATGCGGCCACGGCCGGATTGGAAGAAATAAAAGCCGTCTTGGCCACCAACCCAATCTTGGCCGCGTCAAATGTTTGTGAACCAATGCTGTTATATATAGCAGCAACACACCAAGTTGTAAGCGCAGTGCTCGATGTCGAACGAGAAACGGACGGACATAAGTTCCCGCTACAGAAGCCGGTATACTACGTATCCACTGTCCTCACTCCATGCAAATCACGGTACCCACACTATCAAAAGATAGCATACACAGTCTTCATGGCATCCCAGAAATTACGACACTACTTTCAAGAGTGTTCAATTATGGTGGCCTCTGAAGTACCACTCAACGACATAATAAATAACCGCGATGCCACGGGCCGGATTGCTAAATGGGCTCCTCCTGTTCGACATAACATACAAAACACGGCAAGCCATTAAGTCACAAGTACTGGCTGATTTCGTCGCCAAATGGACAGAAGCCGAACTCCCTAAAGAGTATGCCGCGTACTCCAATTGGATCATGCACTTTGACGGCTCTAAGATGCTGGCTGGTCTGGGGGCAGGCGTCATCCTGACATCCCCCACCGGAGATACAGTCCAATACGTACTCCAAATATTATACACAGACTCCAACAATGCAGCAGAATATGAGGCCCTGTTGCATGGTCTCCGGATGGCAGTCTCCATGGGCATTCAATGCCTAGAGGTGCGCGGGGATTCGAACCTCGCAATATCTCAAATAAATGGAGAATTTGACGCCAATGACCCAAAAATGGCGGCTTACCGCAACGCCGGTCTTAAAATGTCAGCTCGGTTCGAGGGGCTTGAATTCCACCATGTGGTTCTAGAAAACAATCAAGCGGCGGATATCCTCGGCCGCATCGGCGCTAAGCGCGACCCTGTCCCGTCTAACATCTTCTTGGAAAGGCTGTTTAAGCCATCAGTGGTATGGGAAGGAGAGACCGGCAACAATAGTTCGGACCCGGCCACAACGCCCGATACCGAACACTCTCACGTAATCGGAGGCTCTGCCCCCGAAATAACGCCTTCGACCCACGTGATTATGGTTGTCATCGCCCCGTGGACAGAACCCTTCTTGGCTTACCTAACTAGGCAGAAACTCCCTGATGACCCAAACGAGGCACTTTGCATTGTGCGGAAGCCTACAAGGTCCACGAGGGAGATCTTTATAAGAAAAGCATTACCAGAGTGCTTCAAAGGTGCATCTCCGAAGAGGAAGGATGACAACTTTTGGAAGAAATTCATGCTGGACTCGGCGGCCACCACGCCGCAGCTCGGGCCCTTGTAAGCAAGGCCTTCCGTACAGGTTTTTACTGGCCGATGGCCCGGGCAGACACACAGAATCTCGTTCAACGATGCATCGGTTTCTAGCTTTTTGCAAACCAAAGCCATATGCCACCTACCACTCTCCAAACAATCCCCATTACTTGGCCCTTCACGGTCTGGGGGCTTGATATGGTAGGACCCCTTAAAGGGGGAAGCCATAAGAAAAAATACCTATTGGTCATGGTGGATAAATTCACCAAATGGATAGAAGCCAAACCAGTTAAAACGGCTGAGTCCGGACCAGTGATAGACTTCATATCCGGGGTTGTACACTGTTACGGCGTCCCCCACAGCATCATCACCGATAACGGCTCGAACTTTACAGCCGACGAGGTAATAACTTGGTGCAGCAACATGGGCATTAAGCTCGATTACGCATCTGTCTATCACCCACAAACTAACGGTCAAGTCGAGCGAGCAAATGGTCTTATCATGAGCAGCATTAAGCCCAGATTAGTGCGATCCTTGAAGGAATCAGATACGCACTGGGTCGAGGAGCTCGACTCCATACTATGTGGGCTGCGGACCACACCGAATCGCACTACCAGATACACACCGTTCTTTATGGTGTACGGCGCAGAGGCGGTACTGCCCTGTGACATAATTCACGGCTCACCTCGGGTGTGCATGTACGAAGAGAAATAAGCCGAGCTTGATCGGCAGGACAGTTTGGACACCTTGGAGGAGGAGCATGACGTGGCAAAAGCCCGCTCCGCATTCTATCAGCAACAGGCTCGACGGTATCAAAGCAGAGAAGTACGGGCCAAAACTTATAACGTTGGCGAACTCGTTCTACACCTACCGGAGAAGAGAAAGAACAAGCTCAAGCCCAAATGGGGAGGCCCCTTCGTTATTGACAAAGTTCTGACCGGTGGAGCGTACCATCTGCGGGATGGATCGGACAATCGACTCGAGCCAAACCCATGGAACGCAGCCAGACTCCGAAGATTCTACGCCTAGTGCTGGACTCTGTGTTCGTCCCCTTATCTCCGTTAATTTTTTATATATATCCGTTATCTACCTTTTCTTTCTTTCCTTTTTCCCTTTTTCTTCACAACCTTAAAAGGTTAAACTGTGTCTTAACTACACAATCTTGACACGCTAGGCGTGCTCATTATACCTGGGGGCTTCTTATACAGAAGCATAATATAATTCTGTTCCGGGTTCTGTGCCCCCTCCACATGTGTTACTTTCCCACATGTACCTTTTCTTCGCCATTATATGCATCGATATGACTTAAGTTTTGGCCAAGCTGGGTTGCCTGGCTCTTGTGTTTATGCCCTACGTTCCCGTTAATTCGGCTAGGGTATAAGGGGAGCACCTCTACGATTGTTACTATCGGGTCAGCCGGATGTGTACGTCAGACTGGGTGAAGCCGAAAGCTAGCGTTCTTAAGGGAATATTCGGTCGGTGAAGAAAAGATGACTTTTACTTATTGCAATACATGCCCCTAGATGTTTATATCCTGCGTCTCTTTTCGCAGTTCGGACATGCACATTAACGCATGCGTACCCAGGGAAAGGAACCCTTAACGGAACTATTATCCCTGTAAGATGTTTCTTACTATCCATGTAATATAACATAGCTAGTTGGGTACTTGTCTGTTTAAGCACTTATGACCCCTACGCCTGGTTTCCATGCGTACCCCGGTTTTTATATAACTAAGCGGGTATTCGGATACACTTCGGACTGTCGGGTCCGGAGGTCGAAGCGAAAAGGTCCGCCATGAAAAATGATTTACAATCCGGCTAGGGACAATATATGTCACTTGAAGTACACAATCACTTAGACTAACTAAATTCTTCTTCTATACCATCCAACAAGCTGTCTAGCCTACAATCCTATCGGGAATACTTTGCGGCTAATTTTACCTAGTCATACACCAGACTAATGGGGATATCTTTCCCATCAGACCCCACAGGTCCGACCTCGGCCATGTGGTTCGGGTCAGCCTTGGTATATTGTGTCTTCACCATGGCCTAGGCTTCCCTTGCACCTTGTGGGCAGGCAAATATCTTCCATAATCGGAAGCGCCGCCGCGCTCCCTGGAGCATCTCTACGAGCTCCCACATGCCTCCTGGTAGGGATGCGGATGGCCACAAGGCATGGGCAATGCCCTGCATCACCTGCCAAACTTGTTCGTCCAGTTGTGAGAGCTCTGGCAAAAGATCGCCCGCAGACCCGGGCATCTCCTCCTTGGGACGACCCGTCAGCATACCTACAGATATAACTCTGTTAGCCGGTTTCTTCGCCGAACTCTATAAAAGGTCGTTCAAGCACTTACTAAAATTGCCGCATCGAAGCCTCTTATTGTCCTTTACGGAGTCGGCTAGCTGGGCCTGAACATCTTTCAGTTCGACGCCCAGCCGGGTATTGGCATCTTGGAGATCATTTTCTCCTGCCTAACCCGTGTAAGCACGCGCTCGCCAGCCTCTAGCTGTCGTTGAGCATCCCCTCGCACGATCTTCAGATTCACTCCGGGATCATCTGCAGAATCTATTGTTTGATTTGCATACATGCTGGATACTAACTCGTACATATCCTTCTTTTTTGATAGAAACATGTGTTACCAGATGGGGCCTTCGCGGACTCCTTCATTGCGGCAACTACGACCCGTAGTTGGGCTTTGCACTCCTCCAGCTCTTGAGACAACTGGGTATTCTTCTCCTTAAGAGCCTACGCAAATAATGATCCTTAAATCATTTGTGTCAACTATTTCAAGTCTCAGGGGCTACTGATATGCATAATTATCAGATTTTCTTGCCCGTATATCCTTTACATACTGGTTCGTGGCTATGGCAAGACCATTTTGAGCAGCTCGGATGTACGCGTCTCCTGAGTTGAAGCCATCGAACGCCTCTTCAGAGAAACAAGGGTCGCGGAGTATGGCCCGGCGACGCCTATGATTCATGGAACTTTCCACTTCAGAATTCGTAGCGGACAGCCTATCCGCATCCTCTGTAGGAGGAACATCCGGCATTGTCCCCATGTTAACATCTTCCTCTAAATCCGGTTCTGGAGCCTGGCTGGTGGAGGCGTGGCCGGCAGGCTCTCCGGATACGGTCCGACGAGCGTTTTTCCTGCCAAGAACCATGGACGTTATTATATTTGAAAGGCGACAACCATGGAGCAGGGTTCTTTTTCATACCTCTACGACGGCGTCTTAGTCTCGGCCGCCTTCCTTTTAAGCCTATCCGATTTCGGTGCCCCTTGTTGGTGAGTCACTGCGGGTTCGGCGTGGCGTCCCGAGGGCCTTCCCTGTAAGACACCATATGTGTGCGGTAGGTGAAGTGCAAAAAAGGGATCCTTCTCAGAAGTTGGGACTCCGATTGTACTTACATGCGATGCGGGGAGCAGGCCAGGATAATCGTCTATGATGGCCACCAAGGCACCGTCGCAGGTTAACTGATAGAACGTCTTGTCGATGAGCTCCATGAATATATCTGGATCTTCTTTGAGTTTGGAGTCGAGGGCCCGGTGAGGGTCCTCTGGCTGTGGAGACAGGCTATGGACCTCCCTCACAGCTTTTCGCAGTTCCTGCTATGAAATAGCAAGGTAAATACTTATGATGAAGAATGCGGAAAGGTCAAGAGTAAAAGGTAGCAGCTCAGCCACTTTGGGGGGTTGTACATGGAGAATCCACCCCGTGGCTTAATGCAGATGAACTCCTCTTCCTCTCCTTTGTATAAATCGGACAGTATTTTTGCTAGAGCAGCAGCGGATTCCGGACCTTTACGACCGCAGCGGGTGGCATCGTCTTCTCCATTGAAGTGCCACATGGGTTTCCCCCGATACTGAAGTGGCTGCACCCCTCGCATTATACATATTGACATAACCTCGATTATTGTCAGTCCTGATTCGCCCAGCGTTTTTATCCTGCCCATCAGGTAAAGGACCTCTCTGTTATCTTCCTCCTAGGGGCTCCGAGGGTGCTATCGGCGTTCTGGGAACGGGGGTCCCCAGACTTGCCTGCCTGCGGCGTGGCTCAAAGGGGGGTCCAGCACGGCCCATCTTCATCAACACAGACCCAAGACCCTCGCGAGGGGCCAAGCCTCGCAGGGCGGACGACACGGAGCTTCCTCAGGCACGGCCTCATCAGGCTGGCTCGCGAGGAGGCGGAGAGATCAAGGCGGGGTGCCTCACGAGGTGCCCGTGATGCAAGCCATGACGACCAAGGGCGCCAGGCGGGTGCCAGCCCGCGCAGCGTACTCCTTTCCCCTTTGGTGCAAAGGGGGCAAGCGTAGCCGTGGAGTACCGAGGCATCAGGCAAAGGTTGCCATTTCGGTGCAACAAGACCAAGACCAGGAAGACTGCAAGACGGAGGTCATTGTGGAGCCCAAGACGGCGTCACCACCAGAGCTTTGTGCAGGCGAAGACTACTTTTGTCAGGGTAGCTAGTACTAGCTGTCCCCTTCAAATTAGCCCGCCATTGTTGGCTCCCTTCCCGCCCGATATTTGGGAAGAGGACCAGGGCCTCTATAAATAGGACCAGCCACCCACAGAGCAAAGGGGGTGCTGGAAAGAGAGCTAGAGAGGGGGTTCGATCAGAGAGAGAGAGAGAAGGGTGGCTGAACTCCTCCGAGCAGTTTATCAACCCAGCCAAGAACAGACCCTCGCAAGGCTGTTCTTCCTTGTATCATTCATCATCATCAGCCCAAGAGGCAATCCACCACGCCACACACTGGATTAGGGTATTACACCACAACGGTGGCCCGAACCAGTATAAACCCTGTGTCCCTTGTGTTGTTCTTTCCATAGCTTAGATCTTAGCGAGGCGGAGGGGTGCAGGTAGGTAGGAAGAGAAATCTCCGCGCGCACCCCAGCGTTCGAACCTCAAGGGTCTGCCAGAACCCGAAATCCGACATTTGGCGCGCCAGGTAGGGGTGCGCCGGAATTCGTCTTCCACCGCCCCGTTCTCCTCCGACCATGGCACCCATGTCTGACGCTCGTCGGGCCCGCACCGAGCGACAGGCCGCTCTCGCTTCCCGCGTCGCCCAGACGGCTCCTGTCGGCGGGCGCCCTCACTGTTCCCCATCACCTACCATCAACGCCGCCACCGGCCCGGCGTGGGACGAGTAGCAGGCATCGTCTCAGCATCCGTCCGTGCGGCAAGACGGCCGCACCGCAACTCCCTCGCTCCCCGAGCTGGTTCTTCGTCCCGCGCGCTCCGCGCACCCATGGAGGCTCGAGCTGCGCTCATCACGGCAAACGAGCTCCTGCGCTACCACCCCATCGACGACGTCTACGAAGAATGGCTCGACCGCGTCGCCGAGCTCGTTCGCGCCGCAGGGGGCTCTCCTGCGCCGTCTGTTTCACTGCACCGCACCCCGCCCCGCGCGGGCGACAAAGCTCCGGCGGCGCCCCGGCCACCTCCTCCTCAAGAAGGCGCCATGGCTCCAAGGCGCGTGGCCCCTGGGCGGAACCCGCTCCGTCAGGTGCCAGCGCAGCAAGAGCAGAGCTGCCAGGAAGTCCCTCGCCTGCAAGAAGCTGCCGGGGCGCTCCCTGCTCCAGCACGTCGTGACCATGCTCCTGCTCCCGCACGTCAAGACCCAGCTGCGGCGCATGGGGACATGCAAGACCAAGCTCTCCGTCACCCAAGGCCTCCCGTGGCCACAACAGGCTGTCGTGCCTTCACCACCGAGCTACGCAGTGTCGCGTGGCCCGGCAAGTTCAAGCCAGACCCGCCTCCTTGCTCCGATGGCACGACTGACCCTGCGGAGTTCCTCCAGCTGTACGAGCTAGGCATCGAAGCTGCCAACGGAGACGAGAAGGTCATGGAGAACTGGTTTCCCATGGCGCTCAAGGACGGGGCCCGCACCTGGCTCTGGCTCCAGGCATGATCTCCTCCTGGGACGAGATGCGCACCCACTTCATCGCCAACTTCCAAGGTGCTCGCGACCGGCCACCCGGCGTGAGCGACATGCACTGCATCAAGCAACAACCCGGGGAGACCCTGCAGAAGTACATCCAGCGCTTCAACAATGCACGCCTCAGGATTCCCAGACTGATGAGGCCATCATCTCAGCCTTCTCCGATGGCGTGCGCGATGTCAAGATGAAGGAGGAGCTGGCGATGCATGAAGACCTGTGCACTTCATTGGAGCTGTTCAACTTGGCAACTAAGTGCGCCAGGGCTGAGGAAGGGCGTCTCTCCCTCCTCGAGCTACCTGCCGCGGACCCGGAAGAGAAGAAGCCCAAGGCAAAGGATGTGAAGCGCAAGGGGGCTGCCGTGCTCGCGGCAGAACGAGACACCAAGCGGGGCAGAGATCAGCCCGAACCTTCCAAGGGCAGCCGGTACTGTGTGTACCACGACCTCCACACCCACAACACCGACGAATGTCAAGAGCTCCGAGCCGTGTGAGAAGGAAGGATCGGCCGTCGCCCCGACCGCGGTGACCGGGGTTACGGTCGAGGAGGAGGAAGGAATGCAGGACGCTGGGAAGACCGTGGCCCACGCCAAGGGTGGCGCGATCAACCTCACGAGGATCGCTGGCAAGACCCACCTCGCGAGGGAGACTGGAGGAGTCGGCCTCGCGAGGATCGCCCGCAAGGCAACGCAGGCCTCCCTCCGCTGCCGCCGCAACCAAGGAGAAACGAGGACCGCCACCAGGACGAGGAGGCTGGGGGCTTCCAGGAGCCGCGCGCGATCGCCTGCATCCTGGGCGGGGCTCAAGCCCCAGCCTCTCAATGCATCTTCAAGCAGTTCGCCCGTGAAGTGAATGCAGTCCTCCCCAGGCTTGAAGCCACGCGCCCTCTCAGGTGGTCGGTGTGCGCCATCACATTCAGCTCAGCAGATCAGCTCAAGTGTGCGGCTACAACCGGAGTCCTCCCGATGCTTTGTTCCCCAATCATCAGCAACATGGTGGTCACCAGGACCCTCATCGATGGCGGGGCAGGGCTCAACGTAATGTCCGTGGAAACATTCAACAATCTCCAAGTGCCCTACAGCCAGCTTCAGCCAACCAAGCCTTTCTCCGGAGTCACCGATGGCTCCACGGTCCCGATTGGGCAGGTCCGCCTCCCTGTCAACTTCGGGGCACGCGACAACTACCGCACTGAGCTCATCGACTTCGACGTCGCTCACATTCGCCTGCCGTACAACGCCATCCTTGGGTACCCAGCGCTGGCCAAGTTCATGGCCGTAACTCACCACGGCTACAATGTCCTCAAGATGCCAGGAAGTGGCGGAGTCATCACGGTGCCCTGTGAAGAGAAGGACGCGGTGTGTTCCCTGGAACGAGCCTTTTAGGCCGCGTCACTGGAAGACCTGGATCGCGGAAGCAGGAGGCTTCCGGAGACCGCCCCCAAGAAGAAGAAGACATCGTCCGGCCCGGCCCCTCAGGAGGCAGGCCCCTCTGGGCCCGTGCCTGCCCAGGGGGAACCTCCTTCCATCGCATAGCAAAGCGCGCCCGGCGCCCTCCTCAGGCAGGGCTCGGGGGCTCTCCCCTGGAGGGCCACCGACCTGGCTAGGGTCACGAGGGATGCGCTTGGGCACCACATGGAGGCGTGTTTCGAAGAACGTTTCCCTCAAGGAGTAAGGCAAGGAGAGCCAGACCCTCAGGAGTTCGTCAGCAAGGCCATTCAGGAGCTACAGGAGTCAAGAGTCATGAAAGGCGGCCGCCGTCTACCAGCAGTGGCTCTCCATCCAGGCGAGGATGGCGGGCTGCGCGTCTGCAGCGACATACCAAGGCTCAACCGAGTCGCCTCCCTGGAGCGCCTCTGGCCCTCGCGAGTGGGACGCTGCGGAGGTCCACCCCACAGCTACGTTCGCTTGCCTTATAGCTTGCCGAACGCGGCTGCCACGTACCAGCGCCTCATGAGGGGCATCATGGAGGCACAAGAGGCCAGGCGTTCTGCAGCCCTGGCGGAGATGGAGATGGTCCGGCGGGAGCCACCAGCACCTCCGGAGCCTCCCGAGGCCCCCGGGCCTGGGGGCTCGTGAGGATCGCCTTCCGCAGCCCATCGAGTCTGCTACACCAACACCCCTTCGTCCTCAACGTCGTCATGTGACATATTTCAAGTTTCACTTCCAGCTGGGAGCGCCTCCCAGGGCTGCATTATTCCCTGGCCGCGTGGGTCCGTCCCTGCGGCATGTATCCCTTTTACTCCATGCTATTAGCTTACCTTATTGGGGGCGCCCCTCGGGCTGCATGATCCCCAAGTCGCTCGGGCCAGACCCAGCGGCATGTATCCCATTTGCGTTTATTCCCGGTAATGCGTTATACCCACCATGCTAGATTATTTGATGCCGGTCCATGGCACCTCTTCTTCTCCATGCCAACCACTTGCACGTTAAAGGGGGGGTACCTGAGCATCGCGACTCAGGGCTCTTACTGGCTCTCCAGCCCTCACCCTCTGGCCTTGTCCACGGCATCGCGACCTGGCATACCAGCGACGGCTGAGACCAGCTCGAGGGCCGAGACCCGAGGACGTAGAGTGCCGACATCTAACGGAATTTGCAGGGACACATCAAAAGATAAGGCCCAGTGCCAGGCCCAACCCGCCTAGAGGTAGGGCCCCGTGAGTCCCCCGCTGGCTCATGGGTGCCCAGATACACCTCGCCAGGCCCTAGCATGCCAGCCACGTGTCAGGGCGGGGCTGTACATGCCCCGGGGGCTCGTCCCGGAGGGGGCCCCCTCTCACATACCAGTGGAAGCACCATGCTCCGCGCTGGCTGACGACACTGCCGAGGAGCGGCTATGCCCGTACACATACAGAAGCGCTATGTTCCGCGCTGGTGATAAACAACTGAGGGTGGCCCCCGGGCCGCATCAACCTCAGGGAGCCCAGAGCTCAGTGTCTAGCCTCATCGCAACGCCTCCCCTCGGGAGTGCTGCGCGAGGGGGCTGGGCACGGGGGCTGCGCCTGGGTCACGCCCAGACGCACGCCGCCCAGCCGCCCCCCCGGGGGCCTAGTTCGTCGCGCGTCTCTCCCCGAGCGGAGCCAAGGTATGAAGGCCGTTTGAGCGTCAAGGGGGACTCCTGAGCATCGCGACTCAGGAGCCTAACTGGTCACGTAGCGCCTCACTCCTTGGCCCCGTCCTGGTTTCCGGTCGGGGCTAACGCTGGGTGAGGTATGCGCGCAGCCGGGCTCTGCAGACGTAGAACGGTAGATCCACCCACTTCACACCTCCCTACTTGCTATTCGTGCGCCAAGGGGGACTCCTGAGCATCGCGACTCAGGAACCTAACTGGTCACGTAGCCCCTCACTCCTTGGCCCCGTCCTGGTTTCCGGTCGGGACTAACGCTGGGTGAGGTATGCGCGCGGCCGGGCTCTACAGACGTAGAACGGTAGATCCACCCACTTCACACCTCCCTACTTGCTGTTCGTGCTCCAAGGGGGACTCCTGAGCATCGCGACTCAGGAGCCTAACTTGTCACGTAGCCTCTCACTCCTTGGCCCCGTCATGGTTTCCGGTCGGGACTAACGCTGGGTGAGGTATGCGCGGGGCCGGGCTCTGCCGGCGTAGAACATAAGCAAGTAGGAAGGAAAAGCGCAAATTTCGAGGAATTCAAAAGCAAATATTACAGTCCACACTGTTATCTCAATGCCAAACGCAAGTTTAAATGCCTCCCTGAGGCATGATACATGTGCAGGAATTAAAGGCGAGACAGGAGCCACGACGGAGTCACTTGTCGGCGGAGGAGCAGCGCGGAATGAGTTCGCCTTACGGAGCAGTGGGGTCGGCAGCGCCTTGCTCCGGCTTGGTGCTGAAGGCCCGGAACTTCCCCAGCAAAGCCTCCGCACGACCCTTCACGGCCTCAGCAGCGGCAGCGGCACGCTCGCCGCTTACTGGCTCCAACAGGCTGTCGAGGTCGACTCCGGGATTGCGAAGGTAGATGTGGGTGAGAACCCGCATCAGTGCTGTAGAAGACAGGACACGCGCCTCGGCCTCCGCTGTGGGGCCAAGGCCAAGGGCGACATCTTCGAGAGCACAAACCAGGAAGGGAAGCAGCTTGGCGGGGCTGTCCTCGGCACCAGCCAGCGGGCTCTCTAGGCCGCTATCGTAAAGCGTCCTCGGCGAGGAGCGAGCCTTCGCCTCCATCTCCGTGAAGGCCATGCGGTCCTCAGCAAGAACCAAGGCCTTGTCGTCCAGCTCGTCCTTCCTCGCCCTCAACTCCTGCTCCAGCGCGCCTAGGCGGTCGCGGCGCTTCCTGAGCTTGGCCTCCCTCTCCTTGATGGCCGCCTCGTGAGCCTTCACGCCTTCTTCCTGCTCTTGGCGAAGGCGAGCCTCTTTCGTGAGCTGGTCCTGCAGGCCTTGCAGCTCGTCCTCCAGCGCCTTGCAGCGACCACGGGCGTCGACCGCCTCCCCCAGGGCTGCGTCACGAGCAGCCTTCGCCTCAAGAACGACCTGTTTCTCCTCATCACAAGCCGTCGAGGCCTGGACCAACGCCGCCCGAATCGAAGCGTCAGAATGAACCCATCCTGAAGCCAGCTCCAAGCGCCCGGCCACCAAGCGAGGGTCGGTGCCAAGAAGATCCTACCGCAGTCGGTCCAGCTCAGCAGCAGCATGGTCCAGAACGGCAGAAGGAGTCAGAGAGACAGTAGCCGGTGGAGTAGGAGGAGAAGGCGGCAGCGCGGCCACAACATCCTGAGGCGGAGTCTGCTGCGCCCCAGCGGCTGAAGTGGCAGCGGCAGGCAAGGACACCTCGGGAGTCACATGGGCCGTGGGGGCTGAGCTCGCCCCAGCCGGCTCAGCCTGGCCTCGCGAGGACGACCAGGTAGGAGAAGCCCGTGCGTCGCGGTCACCCTCCTTCGCGGGCAGAGGCGCTGCCATGGGTGGAACCTCAGGAGCTCCCTTCGGCTTCTTTGCCGCTGGCGCTAGCCTATCCAAGAGATGTGGACGTCAAGCCTCAGAAGAAGGACAAGAAATAAAGACAAGGACCAAACACTTACGGGGCATCACTGGTGAGCTCGAGAGGCCTCCGGCCAAATTTGAAGCCTGAAAGCCGGCTGGAAGGGTCAACCTCGGGAAGCTTGGAAGCGGAAGGTGCGCCTGCGGTCCGCCTCGGGGCTGGGGTAGACCCGTGGGAGATCAGCCCGGTCCTGTCCTTCTTCAGGATTGGGGGCAAGCTCCCGCCGTCCTCCTCGTCGTCATCCTCGTCGTCATCCTCGTCGCCATCGCTCGGAGAGAGGCGGAGAACGCGGGAACTGCGCCGGAGAAGGGGAGCCCTCGACTCTCCGTCAGTCGCCTCGGAGTCAGGCCCTCTTTCCCGCTCCCCTCCTTCCTCCTCTTCGCTGGAATCGTCGGAGGGCACGTCCACCGGTTCCTCGGGAGTTTCCATGGGCAGGGGCCCATCCCCGTTGAAGACGGGCATGGACTCCACTACCTGCTCCCAGTCGTCGCGGAGGAACAAGGGCGTAGGAGCGCCTTCCAACCTCGCCACATCGCCCCGACTAGAGATTGGAGGACCGCATCCAGATCTCCATTGGCCCAGGCCGCGGGGCTCGGATGGGGCCTCCACATCGGAAGTGAGTACCGCCGAAGCGGAGCCAGCTGGTGCTCTAGGAATTCCCTCAGCAGCGACGCGCCAGTCAGCTTCGCCGCCGCCATGTTGGCCGGCCTCAGATCCGCGTCCATCTTCTCCAGTACCAGCTTCGCACGGGGGTCCGCGAGCTCAGCTCGACCCCAATCGCTGGAGCTCGTGGGCTGCTCCGTGGGCAAGATCAACCGAGGGTGGATGCGCCCAGCATCCACCAAGACCCACTTGCTCCTGAAGCCCTCAATCCTTTTCCCGGGGTTCGAGATGGCAATGGCGCCACCGTACGCGATGAAGCTCGCGCACGCGGAAGCAGGACCGCGTGAGGTCCGGAGGTAGAAGTAGTGGCACAGCAAGGCCACTGAGGGCTGCACCCCTACGTGAGCCTCGCAGTAATAGGCGAAGATCGCCAGGAGAAGGACGGAGTTGGGGTGGAGATGCAGAGCCTGTAGCTTGTAATGGCGGAGGACAGGGAAGAAGAACTCAGAGAAGGGAGGCACCAGGCTGGCGGCAATGGCACTTACGAAGAACGGATAGAAGGTGCTCCCTTGGCCTTCCGGGGTGGCGGAGCCGGCCTGGAGCGCCTTCGCCCCGTTGATGCCCTGCGCCACCGCCATCCGCCGCAACCAGGCAAGGCTCGCCTCCGACACGTTTGGCGAGTCCAGGGCAGACGAGTACCAAGCTCCGACCGGGGACTGACGAGGCGCCATGGCTTCCTAGGTCACGCGGTCGGAGTAGATCTGGAGATTTTGGAGGAAGGAAGGAGAGGCGTAAGAAAGGGGATCTGAGCAGCAACCGGAGAAAGCAAAAAGCGAAGCCTGGGCAGATGCCGCTCCCTTATCAACCCGCGCGGTTGCTGAGGCGCCCACGTCCAGTCAACCGCCACGCGGCGCCCAAGGCCGCAGGCTGATAGGGCCCGCGGCGCTTCGCTCTTGCCCTCCCTCCTCCCTGCATGGACAAGTCCGGGCGCGCCTTGGGCCCGGGGGCTACTGTCGGCGTTCTGGGAACGGGGGTCCCCAGACTTGCCTGCCTGCGGCCTGTGGCGTGGCTCAAAGGGGGGCCCAGCACGGCCCATCTTCATCAACACAGACCCAAGACCCTCGCGAGGGGCCAAGCCTCGCGGGGCGGACGACACAGAGCTTCCTCAGGCACGGCCTCATCAGGCTGGCTCGCGAGGAGGCGGAGAGATCAAGGCGGGGTGCCTCACGAGGTGCCCGTGACGCAAGCCATGACGACCAAGGGCGCCAGGCGGGTGCCAGCCCGCGCAGCATCCTCGTTTCCCCTTTGGTGCAAACGGGGCAAGCGCAGCCGCGGAGTACCGAGGCATCAGGCAAAGTTTGCCATTTCGGTGCAACAAGACCAAGACCAGGAAGACTGCAAGACGGAGTTCATTGTGGAGCCCAAGACGGCGTCACCACCAGAGCTTTGTGCAGGCGAAGACTACTTTTGTCAGGGTAGCTAGTACTAGCTGTCCCCCTTCAAATTAGCCCGCCATTGTTGGCTCCCTTCCTGCTCGATATTTGGGAAGAGGACCAGGGCCTCTATAAATAGGACCAGCCACCCACAGAGCAAAGGGGGTGCTGGAAAGAGAGCTAGAGAGGGGGTTCGATCAGAGAGAGAGAGAGAGAGAGAGAAGGGTGGCTGAATTCCTCCCAGCAGTTTATCACCCCAGCCAAGAACAAACTCTCGCGAGGTTGTTCTTCCTTGTATCATTCATCATCATCAGCCCAAGAGGCAATCCACCACGCCACACACTGGAGTAGGGTATTACACCACAACGGTGGCCCGAACCAGTATAAACCCTGTGTCCCTTGTGTTGTTCTTTCCATAGCTTAGATCTTAGCGAGGCGGAGGGGTGCCGGTAGGTAGGAAGTGAAATCTCCGCGCGCACCCCAGTGTTCGAACCTCAAGGGTCTGCCGGAACCCGAAATCCGACAGGTGCTAGCTGCGGTGTTTCTTCAAAGGGGCGTTAGTGAACTCAGGAAGGCCCATCCGAATAGGGTCCGGAAGGGGGACGTCCTCCATATAAAACCACTCTGAAGGCCAGTCTTCGGATGTCTTCTTCGGGGTACCGGACATGTATCCGGTCCCGACGATGCGCCATATTTTGGCTGTACCCACTTGATATATTGACTCCTTCTGTGTACGGGGTACGAGGCAGAATAGCCTCTTCCATAACTCGAAATGAGCTTCGCAGCCTAGAAACAAATCACAAAATGGGACGTAGCCGGCGATGTGTAATATGGAGGCGGGAGTAAAGTTATGCAGCAGGAGGCCGTAAAACTCCAGGAGCCCGTGGAGGAACAGATGGATTAGAAATCCTTGTCCCCTCAATAAGTAAGGGACAAGGCATACTCGCTCCCCCATGGATGGGTTGGGAAAGCTCTCCACTTGTTCCCCACCATTATAAGTGGCTAGTCTGGCTTAGACGGGGACCATATACGCAGGAGGAGAAACCCCTGGGTCTGTAACTCAACTAATTGGCTGTGAGGGACGGAACACTTCTCCCAATTGCCTGGCTTAGCGCTACGGGAGCGAGAGGAGGAGTTGCGATGGCCGGCCATGATGGGATGGGCTTTTTCGGGCGCGCTCCGATAGATACTCGCTGTGGGAGGATGGTGTGATCTGATCTGAGGATCCCCGACTCTTTAAATAGACGATTTACTCACATGGTTAGGGTGGCAAATGTAAAAATGCCCCGACCTCTCACATTCGCTCGACACATGGAAGATAGCCATTATTGAAGCACAGAAGCCGAGGAGTGCAACATTCATGGGAAGCTAGACACTACTCGTTACGACATGTACTCAGGATTTGGGGGGAGAACCCGCCTTGTAATGCCGAAGACAATCTGCACACCGGACTCATCGTCATTGAAGCCTAGTTCCGGGGCTACTAAGAGAGTCCTGGATTAGGGGGTCCTCGGACGGTCGGACTGTTGGACTATGAAGATACAAGATTGAAGACTTTGTCCCGTGTCCGGGTGGGACTCTCCTTTGGGTGGAAGGAAATCTTGGTAATTCGGATATGTAGATCTCCTCCCTTGTAACCGACTCTGTGTAACCCTAGCCCCCTCCGGTGTCTATATAAACCGGAGGGTTTAGTCTGTAGGACAACAACAATCATAATCATAGGCTAGCTTTTAGGGTTTAGCCTCTACGATCTCGTGGTAGATCAACTCTTGTAATAATCATGTCGGGGGTTGGGTGCGACATATGCCAAAGGATGGCTTATCATGGTGGGAGCGAGTAGAACGTCGCCGGTGCCTAAAAGCGGGATGAGGCATAGACACGAACGCCGGCGTACTTTACCCAGGTTCGGGGTTCTCCTAGTAGATAACACCCCTAGTCCTGCTCTGCGGGGTCTCCACATGATGACTAAGGCACAAGTGGTACAATGGTGCTCCTTGAGCTATTTGCTAGAGGTGGAAGAAGGCAGGCATGCTCTCTCCTCCTCTAGGTATGAGTCTAGTCCTAACAGGTCCGAACCCTTTGCATGGATGCCTTGGGGGTTTATATAGGCCTACCCCCAGGGGTACAATGGTAATCCAGCCGGGCGTTGGGCCCGGCCGTCAGTCTCTCTGGTCGCCGGCTTCTCCGCCGACTGCTGGGGCATGCCGCCTGGTGGGCCCTGCCGGCTGGCCTGGTACGGAGCCGACAGGCCGCCTCCATCGCTCGCGGGTCTTGCCGGCTATGGATTACTATAGCTGTGTTGCTAATGACGCGTGCTTGGTCAGCGAGGCCGTGGCTACAGTCCCGCCGCCTGGTGGGAGATCACTGTAGCCACTCTTCATCTTATCTGGTTAATGGTGCGTGGGGCCCCAAGGAAGGATCGGGCCGGCTGCTCGGAGCCGCCCTCCCTTGGGTCCGATCGGCGTGTCCCCAGCCGTCTTCCGGGCTCTCGCTGACCGGCAGGGCCCACCATCTTCGGGCCATACCGACAGGCGGTAGTGGGGACAGTGCTTCCCCTGACAGGAGTGGCATCAAGGGCGGAGTGGCAACAGTGCCGTGCCGGGTGGAGATCTCCGCTGGTACGAGGCACTGTGGCCACGCCCGGCCCTTGATTCGGGGGGATGGGCTACACCACAGCCACACTCTGTGTTGTCTTCTTAATGGGGGCGCGGACTTGGAGGGCGCCGTGGGCTGACTGCCATGAGCCGGCCTCTCTGGAGGCCGCCTGCTAGGAGTCGGCCCGTCTCTGGGAGTCGACCGTTCAACCAGCCGGCCGCCAGAAGGCGGAGCTTCATCTTGACGTCCCGAGGGGCGCAGCCGGCCCCGATGTCTTGAAAGGTTTTGGGCCTCGGGTTAGGCTACCCTTGGCCCATTACTCCGACAATAGTCCCCGAAGCTGAAGAGCCGAGGAGTCTCAACAGTTTCCTCCTCCGGGTGCTCTGAAGGAAGCTTCATCCGACCCCTAGGAAGCCGGCTGGTAGGAGTCGGATATGTCCAGTCGGACCTCTTCGGAGTTTCGAATGCTATGGAGGGAACCAAGTGGCGTGCTGGCTAAGCTTCTCGATCGGCCGTCTATCATGGGCGCACCACATGGTGCCAGCCGGCCGGGCCAGCCTGTAAGCCCACGCGCGCGATGGGACGCCTCAGCAGGCTGGGCCCACCACCATCGGGCCTCGGCACGCGAGTGGATCCGCTGCGGCCCAGGTGGGCGGTTGCGTTCGCCCGCGAAGTTACTGCGCGCAGTAATCTTGCGCGATAAAGGTGGGGACGTGGGGTCGTGGGCACAGTTAATCTCATGATCCCATGCCCACCCCCTCGGCTTCATAGCCCGCAGGCTATCAGTAGGGGAGGAGAAACAGCGGCGGAGCACGCGCGCCCCTCCACCCTGCCATTGCCTCCTTCTCCTTCCTTTCACTGCAGCGCCTCCTGAGCTATGCCGGAGTGCTGCTGCAGTTCGTCTCCGTTGAGCCCGTTCGCCCGAGCCTCCTTGCTCCGCCCCACTCTCAGCTCCCTCGCCGCGCCTTTCTTCGTCGAGCTCTCCATGGCGCGCGAGCGAGGAGGAGACTGGGACGGATCCAACGTCAATGAGGATCACATAAACTTCCTCCGCGAGACGCGGCGTCTCCCCGGCGTAGGCCATGTGAAGGCGTGCGTGCAGCCGGAGGGAGAGATCTCGCCGGCGCCGGGTGGGGGCGAGCGGGTCGTCTTCCGCTTGCACTTCTTCTGGGGCTTTGGTCTGCCAGCGAGCGACTTCCTTCGCTCATTCCTTGAATTCTACCACCTCCAGCCCCATCACATCATGCCCAACATCGTGATGCTCCTGGCCGCCTTCGTCATGATGTGCGAAGGATACCTCGGCATTCTCCCCACCATCGAGTTGTGGGGAGCCTTCTTCTACACCAAACTGGGCACCTCCGTGCGGGAGGAGGCTGCCCAGTGCGGTGCCTTCGTTATAGTCCACCGACCATTGCCGCAAAACACCTTCCCCACCATCAAGCTGCCGCAGCCGGGCAAGATGTGGCAGCAGTCCTACTTCTACATGGAGAACGTAGACCCGGCGACCGACTTCCTCAACCTGCCGGCTTATGAAGCTGGCCCGCCTGCCGAGCCCCGAGCTAGCTAGGGCTACAAGCGAAAGTCGGTATTAGCAGATGGCGCCGCTGCCATCCAACGGCTCCGGGAGCTGATCAACACCGAAGGCCTCAGGGCGTCTGACTTGCTGGTCGCCTTCGTCGAGCGCCGGGTTCTCCCGCTCCAAAGCCGGCCACACCTGATCTGCCGGATGAGCAGGCACCGCGACCCGTGTCGGCTGAGCACCAAGGAGATGTCGGCCGCCAAAGTCGCGAAATTGGTGAACGAGATCTCTGGCCTCAGGCTGGAGGGGTCTTGGAGTTTCGGCAAGCGGCCATATTCTCCCGCCGACCCGTTGCCTGCGGTAAGTTTTCCAATTCTCTCTTTGTGATACTTGCCATAGTCTTGATCTTGGTCTTGATCGGCCGGCCTCTCATTGTCTGAAACAGATCTACATGTCGGACACGACGGCCGCCCTCGTAGGGGCGAGTGGTGACTACCAGCCGGACCGAGCGATGAGCAATGTGGACGACCCTGACTTGGGGGCAGTCGCCTTGGAGGACACCGTGATAGGCGGCGTCTACGAGGCAGGCAGCTCCAAAGAAGGCGGCATCGAGACCTGGCCTGATGATGATGAAGATGAAGAAGAGCCGCACCCTGCGCGAGGTGCCGGCAAGGCAGACGCGGGCCCCTCCGGCGAGTCGACTGCCCGAGGTGGCACACGTAAGCGTAAGCAAGGCGCCGCCTTGTTCGGTAGCGCGCCATAGAAGCCCAAGAATTCAACCGCCGCGACCTGGTGGAAGGAGGCCGCAGCGAAGGCGGCCAAGTACCAGAAGCTCCCAAAGGCGCCCCCTATGGTGTCAGCGTAAGTTTCTTTCCCTTGTGCTTTCCTTCTTATTGATTATTTTTGAACTTCCTTTGTTCTATTTTCTTGATTTTAGGGCTCCACTCTCTCTCGAGAATACGGCCATCGCCTCCATCATGGGGTCGGTGGAGATCTCTAGTACCACACGGCGGATCGATCCGGCCGCCGACCTTCGGGAGGCGACGGAGCGAAACGCGCGGGAGGCGCATGAGGAGCGGGAAGCCACCCGCCTGGAGAAGGCAGAAGTAGACAAGGCGGAGGCCGAGGCAGCTGATGCGGCAAAGAAGCGGGCTAAGGAAGCCGCACGCCATCAGTCGGCGATGTTTGTTGTCCCCCTGAACTCCGCGCCGCCACCACCAGAATTTGTGGCGCCGACTGGGGAAGCTGGCGACGAGCACTCGATCATGGAGAGGTACGATGGCGATGTCGTCATGCCGGACGTAAACGTGCCTCCGCCACCACCCTCTGAGGAAGCACGAGACAAACAGTTGGTAGACCCGCCGGCGCCACCAGCCGGAGGCAAGCCAGGGCCTGAGGTCCGCACACCTTCGCGCCGCCAATTTGTGAAGGTGGCCTCGGCACCACAGCCGCTAGAAGTCAGCGGTGCGAGCTCGTCGATCCCGGACGCCGAGGCGACCAGCGCCGCGCCCGTCGACTAGGTGTGGGGAGGCGGGACGGGCCCCTTGAACAAGGCAATCCTGGACGTCCAGGCCAAGCTCCGCGTAGAAGCCGACGCACTCAAGCACTGCAACAATGCATTCCTGGAGTCGCGAGCAGCCATCCGGGTAAGCCTCTTGCTTATTTATTTTTAATTCTTGTACTTCTTCATGGGGGCGTGCTGGTGCACCCACTGGGTGTAGTCCCCGAGTTTCGGGCCGGCTGCTGAGCAGGCGGCTCGAAACTTTAATTGGCAAGCTTCGAGTGCTGATATTAGCTGATATCTTTGCTGCAGGGTTATCATAACCTCCGTGCAGCCGCCTTCAACTCCATAGTCCAGGAGTTGGATCAACGGGCTGTCGACTTGTCAGAAAGCCGAAGTAAGTCTTTTTCTTTCTCTGCTGGGGCATGCTGGCGCACCCGCGAGCGGTAGTCCCTGAGATTCGGGCCGACTGCTGAGCAGTCGGGCCGGATCTTCCTGGCAACTGCTCCTCTTCTCTATTAATTGTTGATATCTCTTTCTTTTTCTACTTTTTCGCAGAGGCCAACGCCAACCTTCAACGGCAACTAGGCGAAGCCAATGCCGCGCTGCATGCCAAGGAGGTGGACTACGGCAAGCTGGCTGAAGAGCGCGACCGGCTGGTCGAGCAACTGGCCGAGCAGGCGGAGCTTCTCTAGAAGGCTCAGAAGGAGGCGGAGGACAAGGAGGCAGGTCTTCTTGCTGAGTTCGAGATCAAATGCTTCGCCTGGACCGACAAGGAGGCGATGCTGACGGCCGGCTTTGGCGAAATCGAGGATATGGTCGATGGTAAGCAGCCTTCTTTACTCTTCTTCTAAACCGCCAGCCTCTGATCAAGCCGACTTCTCTTTGTTGTTCTGACTCTTTGCTTTTTGTCCTGGCAGACTTCTTCCCAAGTCACTCTGGTGCCGCCAACCAGGCTATCGAGGCCAACCGCGAAGGACAAAGGGCAGACAGCGAGGAGATCGCCGCCAATGCCCCTCGCACTCTTCGCGAACAGCTTCTCAGCATCCAGGCTCATCTTCGGCTGACTCATCGGATGTTGCGCCACCTTTAGCGTGTCGGCGCCCAGGCAATTGCCACCCTGTGGCCCGACATGCCGACCCCGCGCACCCCCAGCCGGACTGCCGACTGGCTGGAGGTGGCGCCTGCCCGCCTTGAGGCGTGGAAGGGCTCCTCGGGCCGGGCCGGAGCGCGCCGGGCCTCAGAGTTTGTCAAGGCATGGTACCTTCAGCTAAATCTAGCCCAGTTGACCACATTCCGATAGGAAGCCCATGAGGAGCTGGTGGCAGTGGAGGGTGAACTCGTCAAGCGGGCGGCAGCCATCGCCGAGTACACCGACACCGGCATCTTCATCCCGGAGCTGGCCGAGAACGGCGCCGAGGCGCCGCCAGAGTGGTTTTGGCTGAATCCGGAGGAGGGCGAGGACTCAGCCGAGGTGATCGACTCCAGCGACGAGGGAGAAGGCGAGGAGGAGGAGGAAGGCGAAGAGGAGGCGCCCGAGGTCGGAGCGGACAGCCAGCCTCAACTCGATCGCGCCTCCAGCAACGAGCCACACCCGAGCAAGCCGGTTGCTGCTGAAGGAGACCAAGCGGAGACCAACCAGCCGGCCGCTCGACCAGCTGGCGCCACCGACTCCACCATTCCGCCGAACCCGCCTGCTGCTTCCTAGGCTGCCACTTTACTTTTATTTCTTCCTGCTTATTAGTCTCAACAAACTTTGTTAACTTCGCACAATTCCACCCACGGGGTGTATTTCAAACTCATGTTGGAAGTCGGCCAAGGGCCTTTTGATGTGTAAATATCATATCCGAGTTCTACCTTTCCTTGCTTTCTTCTCTTTTGGCTTTTCCCTTTGCCGCCTTCCCTTGGTTGCCGTCTTGCTAGCCGAGCAGCCGCTCTACAGACTATGGCTGGGTCAAGTACTTAGCCACTTTTGAGAAGGCAAGTACTTAGCCGGTCAGAGTTTTCTAGCAAGATAAGTAGGAACCGGCCGTCGGCTGCTTTGACAGCCGGTCGGCGAGGCGGGAAGCCGGCTTGGACTATGTTTATGCTTTGGGTCCTTAGCCATTTTTCACGCAGTCACCCTTTCTGCCTTAAGTCCCGCCGACCGAACAGTCGCTCTGCGAGCTGCGGCTTCTGTCAAGAGAAGGCTTGGGTTCCAACACATTACTTGTCCGGCTACAGGAAGCATTTCATAGTACAAGGGGGCAAGTCCCCGGGTAGACTGGTCGAGCCCGGTGCCAGACAGATTAATCAAATAACACAAACGATAGGCGTAATACTTGTCTTATAGATAAAGGAGGGCAGTCCCCATGCTCTTCTTGAGGGACCCGGAGTCTTCGTACTTAATACAAAAGTTGGCGTGATACATACTGCTTTTTAACTGTAAAACCTTCAAAGGAGATTAGCATTCCATGGACGCTCCGTCTCCCTGCCGGAGTCATCTCTTCTGCATGCTCGAGGCTTCTGAGCGTCGATGAGGTAGTAGGAGTCATTTCCCAACACCTTGCTGCTGATGAAGGGGCCTTCCCAAGGTGCCGAGAGCTTGTGCTGGCCGACTGTTCGCTGGATGAGCCGGAGCACAAGGTCTCCTTCTTGGAAGGATCTTGGCTTGACCTTTCGGTTGTAGTATCGGCGCAGACTCTGCTAGTAGATGGTGGACCGGCTGAGTGCCAACAGCCGACCCTCTTCCAGCAGATCGACGCCGTCTTGTCATGGTTCTTCTGCCTCCTCTTCGGTGTACATGGTGACTCGAGGGGAGTCAAATTCTATGTTCGTCGAGATGACGGCTTCGGCGGCGTAGACGAGGAAGAAAGGAGTGAAGCCGGTTGATTTGTTCGGGGTTGTGCGCAGACTCCAGAGGACAGCCGGCAGCTCGTCGAGCTAGCAGCCAGTCGAATGCTCCAGAGGCTCGACCAGTCGGGGCTTGATGCCGGACAAAATAAGGCCATTTGCTCGCTCCACCTGACCGTTTTGACTGCGGATGAGTAACGGATGCTAGGTCCAGTCGGATGCCCTGCGTCGCGCAGAAACAGGCCAAGGCGCCTTTGGCAAAGTTTGTGCCATTGTCGGTGATGATGTTGTTCGGTACGCCATACCGGATGGTGATGTCGGAAATGAAAGTCATAGCAGTCGGACCATTCAACTTCTTAATTGGCTTTGCTTCTATCCACTTGGTGAACTTGTCCACTGCGACAAGCAGATGAATCATGCCGCCGCGCGCCATCTTGAATGGTCCCACCATGTCCAGGCCCCAGACGGCAAAGGGCTAGGCAATGGGAATAGTCTTGAGTGCAGAAGCTGGCTGGTGTGGCTTTGAACGAAACTTCTTGCACCCTTTGCATTTATGGACCAAGTCCTTGGCGTCTTCTAGAGCAGTCGGCCAGAAAAAGCCATGGTGGAACGCCTTGGCCACCAGAGCTCTTGAAGCCGCGTGGTGACCACACTCGCCTTGATGGATATCTTTGAGGATTGCATGGCCTTTCTCTGGCTCCACGCAACACTGATAAACAGCAGTGATACTGCGCCTCACAAGCTCTCTGTTGACTATGGTGTATGCTGCCGCCCGGCGTTGCACTTGCCGGGCCGAGATCTCATCAGTCGGCAGCTCTTTGTTCAGCAGAAAGTTGAGGATGGGTTGGGCCCATGAAGGTATTGTTACTTCCTTGACTGCTAGGATTGCCACTTGCATGAGGGCAGTTGGGCTAGGAGGCGGTGTGCTGGAGTCGGCCGCCGCGTGCTGAATTGATGAAGTCCCCCGACCGACTGCCGCAGTCCCCAGGCCGAGCACTGAGGTCCCAGGGCCAGGTGCGACTGTTGCAGTCCCCGGGCTGCCTGCCGAAGTTCCTGTGCCGGCTGCTGGGGCTCTTAAGTCGGATCCGACTGCTTCAGGAGAAGTCGGCACAAAGATGGATTCCGACTCCGGCGATGGTTTAAAAGACGGCTTGTGGAGTCGTTGCAAGGCGACGCCGGTTGGTATTGCTTGCCGGGTGGAGCCAATTCGTGCCAAGGCATCGGTTTCCTCATTGTCATTTCTTTGCACGTGGAGGAACACGCACCCTTCGAAGTATCCACTGAGTTGTTGTACGAGGAAGCGGTAGCTGGCCATATTTCCATCCTTGGCGTCCCAGTCACCCGATGACTGCTGGACCACCAAGTCAGAGTCTCCATAACACAGGATCCGGCGAATGCCGAGTTCCTTGGCAAGCCGGAGCCCGTGAATGAGTGCTTCGTATTCAGCAATGTCGGATTTCAGGTTCCGGTAGACCCTTGAGGTTCAAACAGTGGGGTGCGCGCGGAGATCTCTCCCCTACCGATCTACGTCCGATCTCCTCGCGTGATCTATGCTGGAAACAACGAACAACACAAGGGTCACGAGGTTTATACTGGTTTGGGCCACCGCTGTGGTGTAATACCCTACTCTAGTGTGAGGTGTGGTGGATTGCTTTAGGGGCTGCTGATGAACAGTACAAGGGAAGAACAGCCTCGCGAGAGGTGTTCTTGAGCTGGTGCGATGAACTGCTTGGGCGAGTTTAGTCGCCTCTCTCTCTCTCTATCTCTCTTTTTCGGCCCCTTCTTGGGTGTCTCTCTCTCCCTCTGGGTGGCTAGCTCTATTTATAGAGGCCCTGGGCCTATCCCCAAATAATGAGCGGGAAGGGCGCCAGCAATTGGCCATTTTGAAGGGGAACATCTAGTACAAGTTATCCTGACCAAAGGTGGTCTTCGGCTGCCAAAAGCACTAGTGATGACGCCGTCTTGGGCTCCACGGTTACCTCTGTCCTGCCGCTCTACTGGTCTTGGTCTCGTTGCACCAGAATGGTAACCTTTGCCCGGTGCCTTGGCCTATGCTTGCCCCCTTTTCACCAAAGGGGAAACAAGGACACTGCGCAGGCCGGCGCCCGCCTAGCGCCCGCCTAGTCTCGATCATCATGGCTTGCGTCACGGGCTCCTCGTGAGGTATCCCCGCCTCGATCTCTCCGCCTCCTCGCGAGCCTACCTGATGAGGCTGCCTCTGAGGAAGCTTCCTGTCATCCGCCCCGCGAGGCTTGGCCCCTCGCGAGGGTCTTGAGCTTGAGCTGATGAAGATGGGCCGCGCTGGGCCCCCACTCGAGCCACACCGCAGGCCGCAGGCAGGCAAGTCTGGGGACCCCCGTTCCCAGAACGTCGACAGTAGCCCCCGGGCCCAAGGCGCGCCCGGGCTTGGCCTAGCAGGGAAGCGAAGGGGCATGCGTGAAGCGCCGCGGGCCCTAACAGCCTGCGGCCTTGGGCGCCGCGTGGCGATTGATTGGACGTGGGCGTCTACGCTTCCCACGACGCTTCGGCAACTGTCCATTTGACAAAAGAGGTGCCCGGGCCAGACTTACTTTCTTTTTTCTCGTTCGCCTGACCCCAATCCCCTTTCTTGCTCTCCTCCTTCTTGCTTCCGAAATCCTCTAGATCTGTCTCAATCCTTCTCGTCCGGCATGCCATGGCGCCTCACAAGTCCCCGACCGAGGCCTGGTACTCGCCGGCCCTGGATTCCCTGAACTTGCCAGAGAAGAACCTTGCCCTCACGCACCTGATGATGGTGGCGCAGGGCAGCAAGGGGGCGGCTGTGCTCAAGGCCGGCTTCGACCAGCCTGAAAGCAGGGGGAGCACCTTCTATCCGCTTTTTGTGAGTGCCATCATCGCCGGTCTGGTGCCTCCTTTCCCTGAGTTCTTCTTTGCTGTTCTCCGCCAGTATAACTTGCAGGCTCTGCATCTCCACCCCAACTCTGTTCTCCTCCTGGCGATTTTTGCTTACTACTGTGAGGCTCATGTCAGGGTAAAGCCCTCGGTGGCTTTGTTGCGCCACTATTTTTCCCTCCGGGTTTCTGGTGGCCACGTCTCCACATGTGCGAGCTTCATCGCATACTCCAATTCCAATGCTATCTCGAAGCTTGGGAAGAGAATCGAAGGCTTTCGGAGCAAGTGGGCCATGGTGGACGTCGGGCGCCTCCACCCCCGTCTGGTGCTGCCTACGGGGCAGCCCAAGGCTGTCGACGCGTGGTCCCATGCGGAGCTCGTCGACCCCCGTGCGAGGGCGGTGCTGAAGAGGATGAACGCGGACCTGAGGCCGAGCAACTTGGGGATGGCAAAACTGACTGGAGCCACACTCTTGAGGGAGTTCTTGGAGCACCGGGTGGCTCCACTCCAGGAGCACTCGCTCCCATTGTGGAGGCTTGGGGAAGCGGACGCCGCCTTGCGCCTAAGCTCTGATACCCTGACCGATGAGAATCTTGTCGCGGCCCTCCATTCCTTGGTTGGGGGAGACGTGGCGAAGCCGGTGGGCGCCCCCGTCCCCCTATTCCTTCGTGACGACTGGGAGCAGGTGGTGAACGCCATGCCCACCTTTAATGGCGATGGGCTGCTGCCCGCGGAAGCTCCCGAGGGTCTTGCAGCGCTGGCGATGGTGAACGTGTCCTCCGGCAGCTCCAGCGGGAGTGAGGAGGAAGAAGAGGCGGAGGAAGAAGAGTCTGACTTTGAGGCGACTGGCGAGGAGTCGGGGGAGTCCTTCCCTTGGCTCAGGTCTCGGGCCCTCCGCTCCATGCCAGATGATGACGATGCCGGCGCCAGGTGAGGAGGGGAGGACTCTCCCTTGGTCACAAGGAAGGGAAGGTCGGGGCTGGTTCCCCCAGGGTCCGCTCTGATCCCTGGGCGGTCTGAGGCCAGCCCCAGCCCTCCCGACGTGGCTTCTGCTTCCGGGCCTCCTGAGGCTGATCCCAGCTACAGGCTCTCGGGCTTCAAGTTCGTCCGGAGGTTGCTTGGGTCCGCGAGCGACGACCAGTAAGTGCTTGATTCCTGCTTTGCTTGGTTTCTGCCGCCGAGGCTTGATGTCCATATTCTTTTGTCAGACTGGCGCCTGCGGCGAAGAGGTTGAAAGGGGCTTCTGTGGCCCCGCTTGGGGCGAGTCCACCTGCCGAGATGGCGCCATCATCCACTGAGGGGAAAGACGACGCGGCTCGCGCTTCCCCTGCCCGGTCGTCCTCGCGAGGCCGACTAGGACGCTTCGGCGAGGAGTCAGCCCCCATGGCCCCGCTGACCCTGGAGTCAACTGTGCTCGATGCTGCAGCAGGGGCAGCCAAGGCCCAGGGGGTTCCTTCCTGCCAAACCATGATCACGCTGCCGTCTTCTTCGCCCGCTCCGCTGGTTCCCACTTCTTCTGTTTCCTCTGCCGCCGTCCTGGACCAGGTCGCCAGCGAGCTGAGCCAGTTGTGGGAGGATCTTCTGAGCGTGGAGCCTCGCCTAGTGGCCGGGCGCCTGGAGCTAGCTTCTGGCTGGGCCTGTTCCACTGCCTCCGTCCAAGCAGCGCTGAGCCACGCCGTGGCGGCCTCCGATGGGGAGAAGCAGGCCGCCAACCAAGCCAAGGCCGCTCGTGACTCTGCCCTGGGCGACGTTGCGGCTGCCAAGGCTCGCTGCAAGGAGTTGGAGGTCGAGCAGCAAGGCCTGCGCGACGAGCTCGCCTAGGAGGTACACGGCCGCCAAGATAAAGAGAAGGAGATGAAGGCTCGGGAGGCTGCCGTCAAGGACCGAAACGTCGAGCTTGATGACCACCACGGCCGATTGGAGACGCTGAAGCGGTCGCTGTAGGCGGAGACGACTGAGCTAGACGCTACGGCGAAGGTCCTGGCGGAGGATCAGGTGGCCTTTGCGAAGATGGAGAAGAGGGCTCGTGCCCGGCTGAAGACGCTTTACGAGAGCGGCTTGGAGGAGCCGTTGGCCAGTGCGGAGACGGCCCCGCCAAGCTGCTTCCCTTCCTGGTCCGTGCGCTTGAAGATGTCGTAGATGGCCTTGGCCCCACGGCCGAGGCCGAGGCGCGCGCCCTGTCTTCGGCGGCGCTGACGCGTGTCCTCAGCCACGTCTACCTGCGCGACCCCAACGTCGACCTCGACAGCCTGCTGGAGCCCGTGAGCGGCCGTGAAAGGCTGAGCCGAAGCTTTGCTGGGGAGGTTCTGCGGGTTTAGAATCTTGCCCGGGCGCGGTGCCGCCAGCTCCGCGGCCCAGGAGGCGGCGCCGCTGGAGAGTGATCCCTTCGTGGCTTCTGTCCTGCTTTTATTCCTGCAACATGCACCATGCCTCGCGGAGGCGTTTAAACTTGTGTTTGGCATCGTGAAACAACCTATGGCTTGTAATATATGCTTCGAATTTCCTGGAATTTATATTTTTCTCCCCTACTTGCTCACGCTCTACGTCGGCAGGGCCCGGCCCTGCGCGTACCTCACCCAGCGTTAGCCCCGACCGGAAACCAGGACAGGACTAAGGAGTGAGGGGCTACGTGGCAAGTTAGGCTCCTGAGATGCGATGCTCAGGAGTCCCCCTTGACGCACAAGCAACAAGTAGGAAAGGGGGAACGAGGAGTGGATTGATCATTCTACGTCGGCAAGGCCCGGCCCCGCGCATACCTCACCTAGCATTAGCCCCGACCGGAAACTAGGACGGGACTAAGGAGTGAGGGGCTATGGGGTAAGTTAGGCTTCTGAGTCGCGATGCCTAGGAGTCCCCCTTGACGTTCAAACGGGTTTCCATACCTTGGCTCCGCTCGGGGAGGGGCGCGTGATGACTAGGTCCGAGGGACCTGGCTGGGTGGCGTGCGCTTGGGCAAGACCCGGTCGTAGCCCCCGTGTCCAGCCCCCTCTCGCGGCGCTCCCGAGGGGAGGCGTTGCGATGGTGCCGGACACTGAGCTCTGGGCTCCCTGAGGTTGGTACGGCCGTAGGCCGCCCTCAGTTGTTTATCACCAGTGCGGAGCATAGCGCTTTCGTATGTGTACGGGCATAGCTGCTCTTCGGTAGTGTCGTCAGCCAGCGCGGAGCATGGTGCTTCCACTGGTACGTGGGAGGGGGCTCCCCTCCGAGAGGAGCCCCCGGGGCGTGTACAGCCCTGCCCTGACACGTGGCCGGCACGGTAGGGCTAGGAGAGGTGTATCTGGGCACTCGTGAGCCAGCGCGGGACTCACGAGGCCCTACCTCAAGGCGGGTTGTGCCTGGCTCTGGGCCTTTATCAATGGTGTGTTCCTGCAGGGTGGTTAGAATGCAAATTCTCTATGTCCTCAAGTCCCGGCCCTCGAGCTAGCCCAGCCGCCGCTGGTATGACAGGTCACGATGCCGTGGGTCAAGGCCAGGGGGTGAGGGCTAGAGAGCCAGTAGGATCCCATGAGTCGCGATGCTCAGGTACCCCCCTTTTAACGTGCAAGCGCTTTGCATGAAAGCGGAGAAGTCTGTGATAAGCAGCACGTGACAATTAAGCGCGAAAGAGCAAATTCATTTTAAGTAGACGCAGGAAAAGCAAATGCCGCTGGGCCAGGCCCAAGCAGCTCAGGGATGGTGCAGCCCGAGGGGCGCCCCCAACAAGGTAAGCAAAGAGCATAAGCAAAACGGATACATGCCGTAGGGACGGACCCACGCGACCTGGGAATAATGCGGTCCTATGGGCGCTCCCAGCTAAAAACGGAACTTAAAAAATGTCACCTCGTGTCGTTTGAAGATGGGCTGATGTTGAAGAAGCGGGCGATGCGCGATGAAGACGTCGATCCTTACGCGCCCCTAGGCCCAGGAGCCTCGGGAGGCTCCGGGGGCACTGGTGGGTTTCCGAGGGCCTTTTCCATTTCCGCCAGGACCGCACCATGCCTGACCTCCTGAGCCTCCAGAATGCTCCTCAGCAGGCGCTGATGAGCGGCGGCCGCGTTCGGCAGGCCGAAAGGCATGCGAACGTAGCTGTGAGGTGGACCCTCGCAGCACCCCGCGCGTGAAGGCCAGAGGCGCTCCTGAGACGTGGCTCGGTTGAGCCCTGACACGTCGATGCAGACGCGCAGCCCACCATCCTCGCCTGGATGTGGGGCTATGGTGGGCAAGCGGCGGCTGCCGCGCATGACTCTCGACTCCTGTAGCTCCTGGGTGTTTCTTGCGATGAACTCCTGAGGGTTTGGTCTTCCTTGCCTTGTATCTTCTTGAGGGAAACGTACCTGGAAGAGCCCCTCAGAGTGGTGCCCGAGCGCCTCCCTCGCGACCTTGGAAAAGTCGGTGGCTCTCCAAGAAAGAGCCCCCGAGCCCTGCCTGAGGAGGGCGCCGGGCGCGCCTTCCTATGCGAGAGAGGGTGGCGCTCCCTGATTGGGCGCAGATCCTAACGCAACACCTCCGGAGGCGCCTGCCTCCTTATGGCTTGGGTCAGGCGAAACCTTCTTCTTCTTAACGGTCGCCTCCGGAAGCCTTCCATTCCTGTGGTCTGGGTCTTCGATTGCTGCGGCTTGGAACGCGTGCTCAAGTGAACACACTGCGTCCCTTTCTTCACAGGGTACGGTGATGACTCCACCGCTTCCTGGTATCTTGAGGACATTGTATCCATGGTGAGCCACCGCCATGAACTTGGCAATGGCTGGGTACCCAAGAATGGCGTTGTATGGCAGACGGATGTGGGAGACGTTGAAGTTGATGAGCTCCGTGAGGTAGTTGTTGCGCTGTCCAAAGGTGACTGGAAGGCGAACCTGCCCTATGGGAACAATGGAACCATCGGTGACTCCTGAGAAGGGCTTGGTCGGCTGAAGCTGATCGTACGACACTTGGAGATTGTCGAACATCTCGACGGACAGGACGTTGAGTCTTGCTCCGCCATCAATGAGGGTCCCGGTGACCTGTACGTTGCTGATGACTAGGGAGCAAAGCATTGGGAGGACTCCGGCCGTTGCCGCGCACTTGAGCAGATCCGCTGAGCTGAATGTGATAGCGCATGCAGACCACCTGAGAGGGCGCGTGGCCTCAAGCTTGGGGAGGACTGCATTCATCTTGCGAGCAAACTGCTTGAAGATGCATTGTGAGGCTGGGGCCTGCGCTCCACCCAAGATGCAAGCGACTGCGCACGGCTCCTGGAAGCCCCCAGCTCCCTCGTCTTGATGTTGGTCTTCGTTCCTCCTCGGCGGTGGCGGGAAAGGAGGAAGGCCTGTGTTGCCGTGCGGGCGATCCTCACGAGGTTGACCTCTCCAGCCTCCCTCGCGAGGCTAGTCCTTCTAGTGATCCTCGCGAGATCGGTCACACCACCCTTGGCAAGGGCCACGGTCTTCCCATCATCCGCCACCTCTTCCTCCTCCTCGGCCATAGCCCCCGTCGTTGCGCTCGGGGCGACGGCCGACACGTCCATCTCTCATGGCCCTGAGCTCTTGACATTCATTGGTGTTGTGGGTGTGGAGGTCGTGGTACACGCAGTAGCGGCTGCCCTTGGATGACTCAGGATGATCTCTGCCTCGCTTGGTGTCTGGCTCCGCTGCAAGCACGGCAGCCCCCTTGCGTTTCACGTCCTTGGCCTTGGGCTTCTTCTCTTCTGGGTCGACTGCCGGGAGTTCGAGGAGGGAAAGGCGCCCTTCCTCGACCCTGGCGCACTTGGTCGGCAAGTTGAACAGCTTGAGGGATGTGCACAGGTCTTCATGGATTGCTAGCTCCTGCTTCATCTTGATGTCGCGCATGCCATCGGAGAAGGCCGAGATGATGGTTTCTTCAGTCACCTTGGGGATCTTGAGGCGCGCGTTGTTGAAGCACTGGATGTATTTCTGCAGGGTTTCCCCTTGCTGCTGCTTGATGCGGCGCAGATCGCTCACGGCCGGGGGCCGGTCGCGAGTGCCCTGGAAGTTGGTGATGAAGCGAGTGCGCATCTCTTCCCAGGAGGAGATTGTGCCAGGAGCCAGGTTCAGGAGCCAGGTGCGGGCCCCATCCTTGAGCGCCATGGGAAACTAGTTCGCCATGACCCTTTCGTCTCCGTTGGCGGCTTCGATGCACAGCTCGTAGAGTTGTAGGAACTCTGCGGGGTCCGCCATGCCATCGTAGCAAGGGGATAGGTCAGGCTTGAATTTTCCTAGCCATGCGACACCGCGTAACTCAGGGGTGAGGGAGCGGTAGCCTGCCGTGGCCACCGGTGCCTTTTGCTGGTGCTGGGCTTGTTCCTGGGGATTACTGCGTGCGGCCGCTTGGAGCAGCGCGGGGTCTTGGCGTGGAGGTGCAGGGACGCGATCTTGGCGCGCCGGCGCTGGGAGCGCGCGAGCACCTTCTTGGGGATGAGGGATCTCTTGGCAGCTCCTTTCTTGCTGCGTAGGCGCCGGACGCAGAGGGTCTCGCCCTAGGGCTGCACACCTTGGTGCCAGGGCGCCTTTTTGGGGAGGAGGTGGTGGAGGCGCCTCTTGATCCTCGCCTCCTGCGCGGAATGGAGGGCGAGGCAGCGAGAGGGACGGCAAGGGGGATCCCCCTGCGGCGCTGACGAGCTCGGTGATGCGGGCGAGCTAGTCATCGTAGAGGTCGTCGACGGGGCGGTAGTGCAAGAGTTCTCTTGCTAGGAGCAACGTGGCGTGCGCGTCCATGGGGGCGCGATGGGCGTGGGACGACGAAGCGACTGGAGTTAGCGACGGTGTGGCGGTGCGGCCCTCCCGCCGTACCGAAGGATGCTGGGACGAGGCCTGCTGCTCGTTCCCCGCCGGGCCGGTGGCGGCGTTGGCGACGGGCGACGGGGAACGACGAGGGCGTTCGCCGACGGGCGCCGTCTGGGCGACGCGGGTGGCGAGAGCAGCCTGGCGCTCGGCGCGAGCCCGGCGAGCGTCAGCCATGGACACGACGGAAGATCACACACGAGCAGCGGAAGAAAGATTCTGGCGCACGCCTACCTGGCGCGCCAAATGTCGGATTTCGGGTTCCAGCAGACCCTTGAGGTTCGAACACTGGGGTGCATGTGGAGATCTCTCCCCTACCGATCTACGTCCGATCTCCTCGCGTGATCTAAGCTGGAAACAACAAACAACACAAGGGACACGAGGTTTATACTGGTTCGGGCCACCATTGTGGTGTAATACCCTACTCCAGTGTGAGGTGTGGTGGATTGCCTCAGGGGCTGCTGATGAACAGTACAAGGGAAGAACAGCCTCGCGAGATGTGTTCTTGAGCTGGTGCGATGAACTGCTTGCGCGAGTTCAGTCGCCTCTCTCTCTCTCTATCTCTCTTTTTCGGTCCCTTCTTGGGTGTCTCTCTCTCTCTCCCTCTGGGTGGGTAGCTCTATTTATAGAGGCCCTGGGCCTCTCCCCAAATAATGAGCGGGAAAGGCACCAACAATTGGCCATTTTGAAGGGGAATATCTAGTACAAGTTATCCTGACCGAAGGTGGTCTTCGGCTGCCAAAAGCACTGGTGATGACGCCGTCTTGGGCTCCACGGTGACCTCCATCCTGCCGCTCTACTCGTCTTGGTCTCGTTGCACCGGAATGGTAACCTTTGCCCGGTGCCTTGGCCTGTGCTTTCCCCCTTTGCACCAAAGGGGAAACAAGGACACTGCACAGGTCGGCGCCCGCCTGGCGCCCGCCTGGTCTCGATCATCATGGCTTGCGTCACGGGCTCCTCATGAGGTATCCCCGCCTCCTCGCGAGCCTGCCTGATGAGGCTGCCTCTGAGGAAGCTTCCTGTCGTCCACCCCGCGAGGCTTGGCCCCTCGCGAGGGTCTTGAGCTTGAGCTGATGAAGATGGGCCGCGTTGGGCCCCCACTCGAGTCATGTCGCAGGGAGGCAAGTCTGGGGACCCTCGTTCCCAGAACGCCGACAAGCAACTTTGTTGGAGGCGGCAAAGTGAATTTGCAGCGCATATTTGAGCTTGTCGCCCTTAGGAGAGGTGAGGACGACTCCGGCTCCCAAACCGGTGCGCATTTTTGAACCATCAAAATGCATCCGCCAATGGGTGAATCTGGCGTTGGCGGCAAGTACTGGGTCTCGGCCCAGTCGACGAGGAAGTCGGCCAGTGCTTGTGACTTGATGGCGGTGCGAGGCTAGTAGTAGATGGTGTAGGGGGCTAAATCTATGGCCCACTTGGCCAGTCGGCCCAAGGCATCTCGACTGCCAATAATCTCGGCAAGCAGAGCTGTGCAGACCACAGTGATTGGGTGCTCTTGGAAGTATGGCTTCAGCCTCTTGGCAGCAAAGTGCACGCCATAACACATCTTCTGATAGTGGGGATAGTTCTGCTTGGAAGCGGACAATACTTCGCTTAGGTAATACACCGGCCTCTGGATTGGTAGGGCTTTGCCTTCTTCTTTCGTTCCACCACTATGACTGTGCTAACCACCCAGCTGGTAGCGGCAATGTAGAGGAGCATGGGCTCCTTAGGAGTCGGGGCCGCCAAGACAGGCGGGGTGGTCAATATTTTCTAGAGCTGGAGAAAAGCTTCATCTGCCTTGTCATTCCACTAGAAAAAAGTGGTCTTCTTCATGAGCTGGTACAGGGGAAGAGCCTTCTCGCCCAACCGACTAATGAAATGGCTGATGGATGCCAAGCAGCCGGTAAATTTTTGAATGTCCAGCAGTCGGGTGGGCACTTCCATCCTTTCGATTGCCTTGATCTTCACAGGGTTGCACTCTATGCTGTGCTCTGAGACCAGAAAACCAAGAAGCTGGCCGGCTGGCACTCCAAAGACGCATTTCTCCGGTTGATCTTGATCTGAAATCGGTGCAAGTTCTCAAAAGTCTCCTTGAGATCTTCCAGTAGCGTCCCACACTTCTCTGTCTTCACCACCACATCGTCAACATAGACATGAGCGTTTCTGCCGAGTTGCTTGAGGAGACACTTCTGCATGTAACGCTGAAAAGTGGCGCCGACATTTCTCAAGCCGAACATCATGGTCAGGTAGCAGAAGGCTCCGAATGGCGTGATGAAGGCGGTCTTCAGCCTGTCAGCCGGGTCCAGCTTGATCTGGTGATACCCAGAGTATGCATCCAAAAAACTCAACGGCTCGCATCCAGCTATAGAGTCAATCACTTGGTCGATTCTTGGCAGAGCAAATGGGTCTTTGGGGCATTCTTTGTTGAGGTTGGTATAATCAATGCACATGCGCCACTGCTTGTTCTTCTTTAGCACTAGGACAGGGTTGGCTAACCACTTCGGAAAGAACAACCTCCATGATGAAGCCGGCTGCTAGAAGCCGGGCTATCTCTTCTCCAACAAATCTTATTTTCTCTTCTGACAAGCGGCACAACGGCTGCCGGACTGGCTTCGCATCAGATCGGACATGTAGCTTGTGCTCATCGAAATCCGTCGGAACACCTGGCATGTCTCTGGGGGACCATGCGAAGATGTCCCGATTCTCATGGAGGAAATCGACGAGCTCGCCTTCCTATTTACTTTCAAGGTTTGCACCTACGACAGCGTACCTCTCCGGGTGCTCCGGGTCCAAGGGTTTCTTCTTTGTTTCTTTGGCCGGCTTGAACGAGCCCTCGGCTTCCGACTCCTTGGGGTCGGGTGACATTTCCGGCTACTTGCCTGCCATTGCCACAACCCGGTCAAGGAGCCGTTTCTCCGCTGCGATCACGAGGGACTCGGCTAGCCGGCTGCTCTCTGCTGTGTAGGCGGATGACTTCTTGTAGTCCCCAGCTATGGTCAGGATTCCCTTGGAGCTCGGCATCTTCATCTTCAGGTAAGCATAGTGGGGGACCGCCATGAACTTGGCCAGGGCAGGCCGGCCAAGCAGTGCGTGATAAGGGCTCTCGAGGTCCACCACCTCAAACCAGACTAGCTCTCGGCGGAAATGAGTTTTGTCCCCGAAGAGGACATCTATCTGAGTCTTGCCGATCGGTGAGCAGGAAAGGCCGGGAACTATGACATGGAAAACAATCCGACCGGGCTGAAGGTGTCTCTGCTTGATTCCCAACTTCTCCATGGTATCTTTGTACATAATGTTGATGCTGCTGCCGCCGTCTATCAGAACTCGGGAGAAGCGAGCAGCTCGCCTCTCTGTGGCGAACGTGGCATCCAATACCAGAGCATAAGAGCCGGGACTGGGCATCACCTCCAGGTGGTCAGCTCTGCTCCAGCTGATGGGCTTCTCTGACCATTGCATGAATCCCGGGGTCTCTGACGCTACTGCGTTTACTTCTTGTTGCTGCTGCCGCCTGCTGCGCCTGTCGTGGGCCACGCTGGTGAACACGACGTAGGCTCCATGCTCTTCAGGATAATCATCTTGTATGGCCCCGACCGGCTGAGCCGCTGGCTGCTGTGGAGGAGGTGGTGGGCCGGCAGGCGGAGTGGGCTGGAGTCCGTCACCCTTGGCAATCCTGGTGAGCCAATGGCACTTCCGAGTGGTGTGATTGGATGGCTTCGCACCGCTGTGGTACTTGTAGGGTGCATCAAGAGTCTACTCGTACGAGAAGGCGGGCAGCCAGTTAGGCTTGCCGCCCTTCTGGCGTTCGGGAGGAGGCTGCCCTTCTGGCTATTGATCTTTGACTGTTGCCACCTGCCGGCTCATGGAAACCGGCTGCATGGCCTTGTGCTTGTTGTCAATTGTTTGTTGCCGCCGACTGGCGTCGCCAGTCGGGGTCCGAGGGGCTTGGGGGGCCACCTTGCTCGACACATTGTCTTGAATCTCCGCCTTCATGGAGGAGTCGGCCATGGTGTACTTGTCTGCTATGATTAGTAGTTCGTCAAGGGTCATCGGCTCGTCGCAGAGGAGCTTGTGCTTGAGGAGGGTGCCCTCTCGGCACCCGGCACTGAAGTACTCGATGGCCTGCACCTCGTGCACGCCCTTGCAAGGGTTGCACAGCTCGGCCCAGCGTGTGAGATAGTCGCGAGTCGACTCATTGGGGCCTTGGACGCACAGGGAGAGCTGGTGCGCTTGGACGGCTGCTTGTACGTGCTGGTGAAGTTGCGGATGAATGCTTTAGTAAAATCAACCCATCTGTTGACGCTGCGGGGCTTCAGGCTGTTCAGCCATGTCCGGGCCGTGCCCTGGAGCATGAGGGGAACGTACTTCACGACAACGCGCTAGTTTCCATTGGCAATGCTAACGGCTGTGGAGTAGTCAACCAGCCAGTCCTCCGGCTTCACGGAGCCGGTGTACTTAGACGTATCTCTTGGGAGAGTGAACCCTTTGGGAAGGGCTCATCTCGGATGCGGGGTCCAAAACATGGTGGACCCAGCTCATCTTCCTCTTCTAGCGCTAGGGATCAATTGAGGCGATCGATCCGATGGCGAGCATCGTTTTCTCAGATTCCTTCTCGGCGGCCAAGGCGGTCGCCGAGTGATGGGTGATCAACAGGTAGTGGGGAAATGCGCCTCTCCCTGCGGGGAGGAGGAGGCGGGCAGTCGTCTCGCCGTCGTACGGCTCTTGGGCGGCCGTCTTGGTCGCGCTCGATGGTGACATGAGTCCGGCTGCGGCTGGCAGCCGGCTCCTTGTCTCTTCTATCATGGACGCCACCAGTCGGCGTCCGGGATGTCGTGCCTTTGTCTCGGCGAGGTGGCGGGTCGTCGTTTCACTGGTTGGGCACTTCAGTGCGGCTCCCGGCATCATGCTGCTCAGCAGCCACGTCGAGGAGCTGCTGAACTCGTTCCGTCATGTGGCGACGCTCGTCGCCCTCGAGCTTGTCTAGCTCGTCTGCTGCTGCCTGGGCAGCTCGTATGTTCTCTGTAGGCATGGCGTAGACGGGACGATCTGTCCTGAACATGCTGGCGATGGTCGCGCCACGTTGCTGGACCAAGCCAACGCAGCTAGGCCCGCCAGGAGCCGGCATGCCACCGACAGCACGGTCCATCTCCCACAGGTAGGCCTCCGAAAGGCATCTCATGCTGGCCAGCCAGTTGGCGCTCTTGATGAGCTGGACGTGGCGTCCTTCCAGCGTCTCGGCATCGGCATCTTCCGGGATTGGCGTAGCCAAGTCTTGCATTGCTGTCTGCAACGGGTCCTGGCCACCTCCGCCAGAGTGCTCGCCGTGGCTGATCACGAGCACCTCCGTGATGGTGCTGCCGCCGTTGTCCGCACGAGGAAGCGGCTCATCGTAGATTACCACGTTGGGAGGGAACATGTCGAGCAAAGCCGTGTCAGAGTCGACCAACATCGGGTCGGTGGAGCCAACTGACTCCAAGTCAGCAGCAGGCTCGCTGGCGACGTGGAGCTGATCAAGGAGGCCCTCGAGGCGGCCTTTCGGGCCATTGGTGCCCGCATCAGACGCGGCCTCGTCGGAGAGACGAATCTCACCAACAAGATCAGCGAGGCAGCTCACTGCGCAGGCAATCTCCTTGCAGGCAATGTCCGCGCCGTGCACCGCGTCGGCGCAGACGCCGTCTGGTGTGCAGGGCTGGCTGCGCTCACCAGGAAGCAACAGGGTTCCCGTCCAGAACAGGTCTCCGGGAGACGGTGCACCTCGCCCCACGGTGGACGCCAAATGTCGGGGGTTGGGTGCGACATATGCCAAAGGATGGCTTATCATGGTGGGAGCGAGTAGAACATCGCCGGTGCCTGGAAGCAGGATGAGGCATAGGCACGAACGCCGGCATACTTTACCCAGGTTCGGGGCTCTCCTAGGAGATAACACCCCTATTCCTGCTCTGCGGGGTCTCCGCATGTTCACTAAGGCGCAAGTGGTACAATGGTGCTCCTTGAGCTGTTTGCTAGAGGTGGAAGAAGGCAGGCACGCTCTCTCCTCCTCTAGGTATGTGTCTAGTCCTAACAGGTTCAAACCCTTTGCATGGGTGCCTTGGGGGGTTTATATAGGCCTACCCCCAGGGGTACAATGGTAATCTAGCCGGGCGTAGGGCCCGTTCATCAGTCTCTCTGGACGCCGGCTTCTCCGCCGACTGCTGGGGCCCGCCGCCTGGTGGGCCCCGCCGGCTGGCCTGGTACGGAGCCGACAGGCCACCTCTGCCGCTTGCGGGTCTTGCCGGCAACGAATTACTGTATCCGTGTTTCTAGTGATGCGTGCTTGGTCAGGGAGGCGTGGCTACAGTCCCGCCGCCTGGTGGGAGATCACTGTAGCCGCTCTTCATCTTATCTGGTTAATGGTGCGTGGGGCCCCGAGGAAGGATCGGGCCAGCTGCTAGGAGCCGGCCTCCCTCGGGTCCAACTGGTGTGTCCCCAGCCGTCTTCTGGGCTCTCGCTAACCGGCAGGGACCACCATCTTCGGGCCGTACCGACAGGCGATAGTGGGGACTGTGCGTCACCTGATAGGAGTGACGTCAAGGGCGGAGTGGCAACAGGGCCGCGCCAAGCGGAGATCTCCGCTGGTACGAGGCACTGTGGCCACGCTCGGCCCTAGATTCGGGGGGGGGGGGATGGGCTACACTGCAGCCACACTCTGTCTTGTCTTCTTAATGGGGGCGCGGACTTGGAGGGCGCCGTGGGCCGATTGCCAGGAGCCGGCCTCCCTGGAGGCCGCCTACTAGGAGTCGGCCCGTCTCCAGGAGTCGGCCGTTCAGCTAGCCGGCCGCCAGAAGGCGGAGCTTCATCTTGACGTCCCGAGGGGCGCAGCCAGCCCCGATGTCTTGAAAGGTTCTGGGCCTCTGGTTAGGCTACCCTTGGCCCATTACTCTGACAACTCATATCATCAAGATCAATCAAGAAGGAAGTAGGGTATTACCTCCATCGAGATGGCCCAAACCTGGGTAAACATTGTGTCCCCCGCCTCCTATTACCATCCGCCTTAGACGCACAGTTCGGGACCCCCTACCCGAGATCCACAGGTTTTGACACCGACAGTGGGCAGCAAGGGAAAATCGGAATGAGGAAGCATCGCATCGATTGTCCAAGGAGTTGCGCCTGGCGCGGCACAAGGCGGAGGCGCAAGTCGATCTCAGGGGAGAGATGCTGAGGGATGTCAGCATCTGGCAGTGTCACATTGATTTCGAGCTAGGGCTAGTGGCAGAGATCATATTCATGGACTCGACTGCAGAGGAAACAACGTGCATGGTTGCGCAATGGCATGAGCAGCCGGTGCAACTGTTCAAATGAGTGGTAGGAGAGGCCAAATCCCAGGACCAGTTGCGGCGGCCCCGCTGGGCATGCATCGTAGGCAAGGTGAGCAGCCCTCCTTCCCAACCAGCGATGCAGTGACCTAGTCGGTTGCTGCTGCAGTGAACTTGCAACGCTATGTTGGTTTGTAACCTTGACAATCACTCCATTTATATGTATTGTTTTCCTGTAAAAAATACTTGGTCATTTGGAGAAAGACGGTAATTGATTTATCACTAGTTTTAGAATGCTTGGTCGTGACAATCAACCGAAGCGACAACCAGAAGTCTCCATCGCGTAAGTAGTTTACGGCGGTCGCACCAACAGACGGTCGGTCGGACCCGCGTCTCACCAAAGGGACATGCACCGGCTTGGTCTGACATGTACGACCAGTTACATCACTGAATTGTGCGACCACATTTGAGCAGTGTAGTACTCCCTCTATCTCAGTCTACAAGTCTTGCACGTGTACCTAGGTTGTTAAATTGACCAACTTAATAAGATGCATACATTATGAAAAATATATCCTTACAAACTTCAAATATTCTATTTTTAATGATATATTTTTTATGTTAAACAATTTATGTTCGACTAAACTCATCGGGAGTACTTGAAATTTATGTTCCACTTGACTCATGGGGAGCCGTTTTGGGCTCGAAACCAAAACTATCAATTAATCTTTACCTTGTTCCCATCACATTCGAAAGTACTAGTGCTACAATTAAGTGCAAGCCTGCTCACACCTACCAGTACGTACCAAAACTGAATGTGTTCCCACTATGCAGATTCTAGTACTAGTGCTAGTACTTAGGTTATAAAAAGGGGAGCTACCTAACCCAAAATTACTCTACCTTTGTAACATCCAAAATTTTCAATTTGGAATGTTATACATTAGATCATCATTGCATATCATATTTTATTGCATTTTTGCTTGATCCTAGAAATTCTACGCAACTCAAGGACCCACGGAGAGAGTTGGGAATTTCGTTATTTTCATATTTGAGTTTTTCTCGAATATTGAAAAGACGATCGTTTGATTTTAATTATTTTATCTTCGAATATTTCTTTTATAAAAATAAAAGAGAGAGGATAAAATGACTTCCTCAAAAATAAAGAAATATTGGAGATTTAATGTTAAAATCAAATAGGATTTTTATTCGGAGTTTTATTGCTATTTTATTTGAATTCGGAAACATATGCGTTTTTCAAAATTGCATTAGAGTCCCAAATAAAGGTTCACCTTGTCCGGTAGATTTTTAGAGGATGGGGAAATTTTATTTCAGGATTTTTGGAGTCCATTTAATATTTCTTTTCTTTGTTATTTTGCGTGGAATATTTTTTTAAAAAAGTCAACCGACCTAACCGGGCCATGTTCGTCTGGTACACTGTACCCGGTCGGCCCTTTAAAGGCCGAAGGCCCGAGCCACCAGCCCCCGCACTGAAACCATAGCCACGCCTCGTAACCCGCGCCGCCGCCGTAGGACTCGCCGCCGACACCGCCGCCGTGCGCCGCCGCCGCCGGAACCCGACGCCGCCGCCCCTCGCAGCCACGCCGCCACCGACCACGCCGTCGCCCCGCCGCCCGTCACCGCCGACCACCACCGCCGGACGCGCCGCCGTTCCCCGGACCCCGCCGGAGGGAGACGCCGCCGCCCTCGGTTTACTTGAGAAAACCGATCAGTTTTTTGAAACCCTAGATCCCGTTTTTTATTTTAGATCGGTTTTCGGTTTAGTTATTTAGCGAACACCCGTTCGTTCATTCGTTTTTACGAACGATTTTCACCGTTTAACCGCAGACAGTGAACATTTGTTCGTTAGCCTGTTCGTCAGTTATTCTTTTTCTCGGATTTTTTCGCGATTATTTTCGATCGCGATTTCTGATCCGATTTTTGTTTTAGTTTAACTTTTCGCTCATTTATCAGAATCAGGCGATTCAAGCGCCTAGAGTTTCGTCTCGAAGCCCTCTTGTTGTTTAATCAACTTAAACACGTTTTTGCTGCTGTAAAATTTGACTTTAGTCTAGATTAGTAAACGAAGCTTGTTTCTTTCGCACTTTGAGTTTCGTTGCTTCATTTGATTTGATTCTTTTTGCACACCGGAGTTCTTAAGTTGAACTTTCTGGTTAGATCTTCTTATTTTAGTCTTACCCATGCATCTTGCTTGAGTGCTTATTGTATGTTCGTTTGTTTGCGATAGAGTACCCGGAGTGCGAAGCGTGCTACTACGAGTCTCTAGGTTTCACGGATCATCAGCAAGGCAAGTAACACTTTGATCATATATCTTCACTACCCAGTTTTATTGCATTAGATCAATCCTCAAACAATTGCATGGTTAGGATCTAAATAAATTGTGGGTTGGGAAGTAGATGAGGTAGTTACTTCTACGTTGCTTATATTGCTATGCTTAGGACCTATTCACCTGTTTATTATCAAACCTTTGGGAGTTACTTCTATGTTGCTTATATTGCTATGCTATGCTTGTAGACGTGGATTGGGTGAGTGTATCCATAATAGATGTGAGTTTTGTTAATTAATGGTTAACTTAAGGTGGCAACTTTAATACACATCTGGGTGGATTGAGGCACCTGGGGAACCTAGTGTTGCCTGTATTTTTGGAAATGCCGGGGTACCGTGTGATTCTCCTATGGACTGCCACCCAGGCTCAAAGGGATCATAAGATTATTCATGATGGAAACTTTCGTGTGCAGCCACATGCTATTATGGGCTCTGGCATAGTTGAGTAAGTTGTGGGAAAACTTTCCATGATGGGCTAGCAGATGTAGGGGATTGTAGGTGTATAGGCCTATCTATCGGTTAACGGGACCTCTTCGGAAAGATTGTGTCTCGGTCATCCATTTCTCAAACATTATGTAGTGCGAGAAATCCAACGGAGGAGATCGAGTCTTGTGGGGAAAAGTGCATAAACCTCTGCAGAGTGTACAAACTAATCATGGTTAGCTGTGTCCCCGGTTATGGACATCTTGAGTATCTAGTTCTTGGATTATCATGTGGATCTCATCACTCTTAATATAATTTGATTGGGTTTAATGATGATATTTAATTGGGATTGAGAAGGGGTTTACCACTCTTAATGTTTTTCAACCAACTTTGTAGTTAAATAAATCATATTCCTTTGAAGTAGGGAAAAATTGGTTTTTCGCAAAACATATTAACCATACAGCCTCCACCAGCCATATATGCATGTAGTGATAGCCTTATTCTGTTCATTACTCTCTAGTGTTACATTGCCAGCATATTCTATGTGCTAACCCGTTTTCGGGTTGCAATGTATCATGTTGCAGACTTTTCAGACGGCGAGTAAGGAGCCTTAGGTCGTGGTCTTTCACTCAGTGATGCCGTTGGAGTTGATGGACTCACTTTATCTTCCAAGCCTTCCGTTGTTATCGTATTAGATGGCCTTAAGCAATATTTATTGTAATAAGATCTCTTTTGAGACATTCGATGTAATAAGTGTGTGACTGCTACTCTGTTATAAATCCTCAAGTACTGTGCATGTCATCATTACCGATCCTGGGATGACACTGATGCACAGATATCAGACTATTTGAGGTTTGGTCACTACAAGATGGTATCAAAGCACACGCTGATTGTAGGACACGACCACTAAGCTAAGTCCCTATATCACTACTCTCTTCTCATTTCTGACTTCTCTCCATTTTCTACTCTTTAGGATGGTGGACGCAAGCAACAAGTTTGCACAACCGGATGAAGAAGCACCTTTTGGGTGACACTTGAAGGAAGTCACTAAGTACCTGAACATTGGAATACCAAGCTTCACCAGGACTTACAACGCCACTTTACCAGAAGAGGAGCGCTGGATGATTCAAGTTCAAGTTCTAGGAAGGACATTTACGCCAGTCACTGAGCCCATAGAGTTTTCCTTTGATGCATCAACCTGGAGTCTAGGAAAGAGTATGGCAGCCCACATCACCATGGGACGCATTGGAGAAGTTTACCACAAGGATCTTAAGGATACTATCTACCAGATTTGTGGGCGCCGAGATGAGCAATGGGAGATGATTAGCACTAGGAAGGATAGATCCATTGCAGCTTTCATCTAGGAGTTAAACCAGCACATTCGTCGCCAGGAGAATCAGATGTGCGCAGGCATGATAGATCTGAAGAAGGCAATGACAAGGATCACGGAGCTTGAAGAAGAACTCAAGGCTACTCGCGAAGATTATGAGGAGGAAATCGTCGTACTAGTGGAGAAGAATGACGACCTGACAAAGAAGTTGGGAGTATTCATGGGAGACCCCGCGCCAGGAGGAGAAGACGGCGATTCTACTTGCCCGGAGAACTACATCATCATCGACGACACCGACTCGGACCCCGACGATAGCGATGATGACTATGTTGATCAAGCTGGAGCAGATATCATGGAGTCTTCGACCAATCAATTTTTCTAGTCGACCACCATATTAGTAGTAGTATTACACCATGTATATAGTATAGTCCGAGCACTTTTGTAACGATAATTCTAGACTGATTGTATGCCCTTGCTTGATTAATTGAGTGATATGTTTGTGTTTGTGTCATGTGCATATGGGTAGTGTTTTCTCACTAGACCTCATTCTATTCTATTCTCTTCCCTCTAAACCCTCAGATGCCTCCGAGACGTGACCCCGGGTTTACCTTTCCATCAGAGCTCACTCAGTTGATCCAGCAGCAGAATACCATGATGCAGTTGTTAGTTCAGAACCAAGGCAACAACAACAACCCACCACCACCCCCCAGTTGACAACTTAGCCCGTTTTCTCAGGTTGCAGCCGCCAGTGTTCTCCAGTAGCACCAAGCCAATAGTTGCAGATGATTGGCTCCGCAGGATTGGAAGGGAGTTAACCACTGCAGGATGCAAAGATGCTGAGAAGGTGCGATTTGCCGCACACCAATTGGATGGACCAGCAGCCTCATGGTGGGAAAATTACACATCCACTTTTTCTATAGCCAATGTTACATGGGACCAGTTCCAGCAGGCCTTTCACACTGCCCATGTATCAACAAAAGCCATGGCCATGAAGAAGCGTGAGTTTCGCAACTTATGCCAAGGAGGACGCACAGTTGGCCAGTATGTTGATGATTTTAGTAAGCTAGCACGTTATTCCCCAGATGACGTCGCTACAGATGCAGCTAAGCAAGAGAAGTTTTTAGAAGGACTGAATGATGAGATGAGCATGCAGCTAATGGTGGAAAATTTCAATAACTATCATGAGTTAGTAGACAGAGCTCTCATGATTGAAGGGAAGCAACAACAGATTGATAACCGCAAGAAGAAGTATGGACAAGGGAAGTATAAACCTGGAGCCCTGATAACCCACAAGTATAGGGGATCGCAACAGCTTTCGAGGGTAGAGTATTCAACCCAAATTTATTGATTCGACACAAGGGGAGCCAAAGAATATTCTCAAGTATTAGCAGCTGAGTTGTCAATTCAACCACACCTGGAAACTTAGTATCTGCAGCAAAGTGTTTAGTAGCACGGTAATATGATAGTGGTGGTAGCAGCAACAAAAGTAAAGACAGAAAAAGTAGTGTTTTTGGTATTTTGTAGTGATTGTAACAGTAGCAGCGGGAAAGTAAATAAGCATAAACCAGTATATGGAAAACTCGTAGGCACCGGATCAGTGATGGATAATTATGCCGGATGTGGTTCATCATGTAACAGTCATAACATAGGGTGACACAGAACTAGCTCCAATTCATCAATGTAATGTAGGCATGTATTCTGTATATAGTCATACGTGCTTATGGAAAAGAACTTGCATGACATCTTTTGTCCTACCCTCCCGCGGTAGCGGGGTTCTATTGGAAACTAAGGGATATTAAGGCCTCCTTTTAATAGAGAACCGGAACAAAGCATTAGCACATAGTGAATACATGAACTCCTCAAACTAAGGTCATCACCGGGAGTGGTCCCGATTATTTTCACTTCAGGGTTGCTGGATCATAACACATAGTAGGTGACTATAGACTTGCAAGATAGGATCAAGAACTCACATATATTCATGAAACCATAATAGGTTGAGATCTGAAATCATGGCACTCGGGCCCTAGTGACAAGCATTAAGCATAGCAAAGTCATAGCAACATCAATCTCAGAACATAATGGATACTAGGGATCAAACCCTAACAAAACTAACTCGATTACATGATAACTCTCATCCAACCCATCACCTTCCAGCAAGCCTATGATGGAATTACTCACGCACGGCGGTGAGCATCATGAAATTGGTGATGGAGGATGGTTGATGATGACGACGTCGACGAATCCCCCTCTCCGGAGCCCCGAACGGACTCCAGATCAGCCTTCCCGAGAGGTTTTAGGGCTTGGCGGCCGTTCCGTATCGTAAAATGCGATGATTTCTAATCTCTCAATTTTTTCTCTTTGAAAGCAAATATATAGAGTTGGAGTTGGCATCGGAGGGTTTCCAGGGGGCCCACGAGGTAGGGGGCGCGCCCCCCACCCTCGTGAGAAGGGTGTGGGCCCCCTGGTCTTCATCTTTGGCGAGGATTTTTTATTGTTTTTTCTAAGATATTCCGTCGAGTTTCAGGTCATTCTGAGAATATTTGTTTTCTGCACATAAAACAACACCATGGCAATTCTGCTGAAAACAGCGTTAGTCCGGGTTAGTTCCATTCAAATCATACAAGTTAGAGTCCAAACCAAGGGAAAAAGTGTTTGGAAAAGTAGATACGACGGAGACGTATCAACTCCCCCAAGCTTAAACCCTTGCTTGTCCTCAAGCAATTCAGTTGACAAACTGAAAGAAAGAAAAACTTTTACAAACTCTGTTTGCTCTTGTTGTTATAACTATGTCAAGCCAGCATTCAAGTTTTCAGCATAGATCATAACTAACCACATTTGCAATAATTCTCAGGTCTCACAATTACTCACATCAATAGCATAATCAACTAGCAAGCCATAATAATAAATCTCGAATGACAACACTTTCTCCAAACAATCATAATATGATATAACATGATGGTATCTCGCTAGCCCTTTCTGAGACCACAAAACATTAATGCAGAGCACCTTTAAAGATCAAGGACTGACTAGACATTGTAATTCATGGTAAAAGAGATCCAATCATAGTCATACCCAATATAAATTAACAGTGATGAATGCAAATGACGGCTGTGCTCTCCAGCTAGTGCTTTTTAATAAGAGGGTGATGACTCAACATAAAAGTAAATGGATAGGCCCTTCGCAGAGGGAAGCAGGGATTTGTAGAGGTGCCAGAGCTCGGTTTTGAAATAGAGATAAATTGTATTTTGAGCGGTATACTTTCATTGTCAACGTAACAACTAAGAGATGGCGATATCTTCCATGCTAAACACATTATAGGCGGTTCCCAAACAGAATGGTAAAGTTTATACTCCCCCTCCACCAACAAACATCAATCCATGGCTTGCTCGAAACAACAAGTGCCTCCAACATACATCAGGTCCCAGGGGGAGTTTTCTTTGCAATTAATTTTGATTTAGTTTGCATAAAGCATGGGACTGGGCATCCCGGTGACCAGCCATTTTCTCGTGAGTGAGGAGCGGAGTCCACTCCTCTTGAGAATAACCCACCTAACATGGAAGATAAGGACATCCTTTGTTGATACATGAGCTATTCGAGCATACAAAAGAGAATGTTTATTTGAAGGTTTAGAGTTTGGCACATACAAATTTACTTGGAACGGCAGGTAGATACCGCATATAGGAAGGTATGGTGGACTCATCTGGAATAACTTTGGGGTTTAAGGGATTGGATGCACAAGCAGTATTCCCTCTTAGTACAAGTGAAGGCTAGCAAAAGACTGGGAAGCGACCAACTAGAGAGCGACAACAGCCATGTACATGCATTAAAATTAATAAACATTGGATGCAAGCATGAGTAGGATATAATCCACCAGGAACATAAATATCGTGAAGGCTATGTTGATTTTGTTTCAACTACATGCGTGAACATGTGCCAAGTCAAGTCACTTAGATCATTCAAAAGAGGATACCACCCCATCATACCACATCATAATCATCTCAATAGCATGTTGGGGCACAAGGTAAACCATTATAACTCATAGCTAATCAAGCATGGCACAAGCAACTATGATCTCTAATTGTCATTGCAAACATGTTTATTCATAATAAGCTGAATCAAGAATGAGAGACTCATCATATTTACATAAACAAAAGAGGTCGAGTTCATACCAGCTTTTCTCATCTCAGTCAGTCCATCATATATCATCATAATTGCCTTTTTTCACTTGCATGACTAAATAGTGTGAATAATAATAAGAGTGCACGTGCATTGGACTAAGGTGGAATCTGCGAGCATTCAATAAACAGGAGAAGACAAGGCAATACGGGCTGTGTGTTAAATCAACAATAATGCATATAAGAGCCACTTCAACAATTTAATTATGGTCTTCTCCTACTGACCCCCAAAGAAAAGAAAAGAAATAAAACTATTTACACGGGAAAGCTCCCAACAAGCAAAAGAAGAACGGGAAATATTTTTGGGTTTTCTTTTTAATTACTACTACTACAGCAGAAAAATAAACTACTACTAAAATATATTTTTTTGGTTTTTCTTAAGGTTTAACAAACACACAAGAAGAAAGCAGGAAAAAGAAAATAACCTAGCATGTATATTACAGTGAAAAAGTATGAGCACCGACATCTAGCAATGAGTGTGTGTGAACATAAATGTAATGTCGATGAGAAATACGTACTCCCCCAAGATTAGACTTTTGGCCTAATTTGGTCTATGGCCACGGCTGGCCTGGCGGATATCCATAATAATAGTTGTTGGGGTCGTACTGTGATGAGGAAGAATAGTTGGGATCATACTGATGTGCAGCAGTTATCGCCTGCTGAGCTGCAGCGTGGAGTCGAGCTGCCTCCGCTCTCCTCTCATACTCTTCTGCCTCCTCTCTGGTAATAACATATCTTCCTTTCGTCTGTGAATCGAAGAAGGCAGGAGCAGGGAGAGTAATACGGAAAACACGTCGTTTATCAAAAATTGAGCGATATAAGAGAGGTGATTCAGGCCTCTCAACAAACTGGTGCGAAGCCATAGAGTCATAATCTAAATATGTAGGAGGCAACTCCATATCACCCTCACGAATGTCTATCTCAAGAAAACGAGCTAAGCGGGTTGCATAAATTCCTCGAAAGAAATCTCCATTATGTCTATTATGATGCAACCTACGAGCTACAATGGCTCCCATATGATAAGATTGGTCTCCTGACACAGCACTCCTAAGAATGCTGAGATCAGGGACACACATGTGACATGCTTCATCCTTAGCATTTATGCATCTACCGATGAAAAGAGCAAAATAATGTATAGGAGGAAATTGAATGCTCCCTATGGTAGCCTGCGTTATATCTCTAGATTCCCCCACAGTTATACTAGCAAGAAAGTTTCTAAATTCAGATTTAGGGGGATCCCTAACACTACCCCATGATGGAAGTTCGCAAGCAGAAGTGAAATCCTCTAGGTCCATGGTATAAGATTTGTCATACAGATCAAACATGACTGAAGGAGAATTACGCGAAGATGAATACTCAAACCTCTTCACAAATGAACTTGTGAGATCATGATACTGGGGGCATTTGTTAGCCTCAAAATCTTCAAGACTAACATTGCGCAAATATGCTTTGAATTCATCTTTAATTCCTGCACGGTCCATAAAATTTTCCGACGGCCATTCGCAATGTCGTACCGGAGCGTCTCTTGGTGGATCCTCGTCAGCATCGTGCATAGCAATCCTGGGTCCTTGCTTCTTAGAGGAACCACCTTGGAACATCTTCCTAAACATATTGTTTTTCTCTGAAAAATTCTGAAATTTTTAGTAACTTCAAACAAAAGTGAACCAACTTCAATAAAACTGATAGCAACTACTCCTACAAGTGCCTAGAGCCTATATCAAGCATTAGAACTACTTGGAACCATATAAATTTGACATGCAAGATCAAGAACATGGTCACCTATGCAGCACAAATTTGCAAAGAATAAAGAACTAGAACAAAAACTAATTGGACCAATGGAGGAGTCACATACCAAGGAACAATCTCCCCAAGCAGTTTTGCGAGAGGTGCTTTGAGCAAGGAGATCGAAAATCACAGCAAAAGTGGCTGGAACTCGTGCTTGAGTTGGTTTTTCGGGTTTGTGTGAGATAGAGGAAGAAGATGGGTGCTGGGATAAGTGGAGGAGGGCCACCGTGGGCCCACGAGGCAGGGGGCGCGCCCTATAGGGGGGCGCCCACCACCCTCGTGGCCAGGTGGCAGCTCCTCCCGCGGTAATTTTTGCACAGTAAATCCTCAAATATTCCCGAAAAAATCATATTAAATTGGCATGTCATTCTGAGGACTTTTATTTTTGGGATATTTTTATGTTGCATGGATAAGTCAGGAAACAGACAGAAAAATACTATTTTTACTTTATTTAATATAAATAACAGAAAGTAAAAGTGGGGTACAGAAGTTTGTGCTTCTAGTTTCATCCATCTCATGCTCATCAAAAAGAATCCACTAACAAGGTTGATCAAGTCTTGTTAACAAACTCATTCCGATAATCATGAAACCGGAGAAATTTCGAATATCACTAAGTTACCTCAACGGGGATATGCACATCCCCAATAATAAGAATATCATATTTCTTCTTGACAGTAGGAAGAGGAAATTCAAAACCTCCAAATATAATCGATGGAATTTTTCCAATAGAGTTGATACTATGAACTTGAGGTTGTTTCCTTGGGAAGTGTACCGTATGCTCATTACCATTAACATGAAAAGTGGCATTGCCTTTGTTGCAATCAATAACAGCCCCTGCAGTATTAAGAAAAGGTCTTCCAAGAATAATAGACTATACTATCATCCTCGGGAATATCAAATATAACAAAGTCCATTAAAATAGTAACGTTTGCAACCACAACAGGCACATCCTCACAGATACCGACAGGTATAGCAGTTGATTTATCAGCCATTTGCAAAGGTATTTCAGTAGGTGTCAGCTTATTGAAGTCAAGTCTACGATATAAAGAGAGAGGCATAACACTAACACCGGCTCCAAGATCACATAAAGCAGTTTTAATATAATTATTTTTAATGGAGCAAGGTATAGTAGGTACTCCTGTTGGAAATATGCCATAGAAGCAATAATAAAATGATTATTATTATATTTCCTTGTTCATGATAATTGTCTATTGTTCATGCTATAATTGTGTTATACGGAAATCATAATGCATGTGTGGATACATAGACCATAACATGTCCCTAGTAAGCCTCTAGTTAACTAGCTCGTTGATCAATAGATAGTCACGGTTTCCTGACTATGGACATTGGATGTCATTGATAACGGGATCACATCATTAGGAGAATGATGTGATGTACAAGACCCAATCCTAAGCATAGCACAAGATTGTGTAGTTCGTTTGCTAGAGCTTTTCCAGTGTCAAGTATCATTTCCTTAGACCATGAGATCGTGTAACTCCCGGATGATGTAGGAGTGCTTTGGGTGTACCAAACATCACAACGTAACTGGGTGACTATAAAGGTATACTATAGGTATCCCCAAAAGTATCTGCTGGGTTGACACGGATCGAGAATGGAATTTGTCACTCGGTATGACGGAGAGGTATCTCGGGGCCCACTCGGTAATGCATCATCATAATGAGCTCAATGTGACCAAGTGTTTGGTCACGGGATCATGCATTATGGTACGAGTAAAGTGACTTGCCGGTAACGATATTGAACGAGGTATTGGGATACCGACGATCGAATCTCGGGCAAGTAACGTACCGATTGACAATGGGAATTGTATACGTGATTGATTGAATCCTCGACATCGTGGTTCCTCCGATGAGATCATCGTGGAACATGTGGGAGCCAACATGGGTATCCAGATCCCGATGTTGCTTATTGACCGGAGAGTCGTCTCGGTCATGTTTACGTGTCTCCCGAACCCGTAGGGTCTACACACTTAAGGTTCGGTTACGCTAGGGTTGTAGAGATATTAGTATGCGGTAACCAGAAAGTTGTTCGGAGTCTCGGATGAGATCCCGGACGTCACGAGGAGTTCCGGAATGGTCCGGAGGTGAAGATTTATATATAGGAAGTCCAGTTTCGGCCATCGAGAAAGTTTCGGGGGTAATCGGTATTGTACCGGGACCACCGGAAGGGTCCTGGAGGTCCACCGGGTGGGGCCACCTATCCCGGAGGGCCCAATGGGCTGAAGTGGGAGGGGAACCAGCCCCTGGTGGGCTGGTGCGCCCCCCATGGGCCTCCCCCTGCGCCTAGGGTTGGAAACCCTAGGGGTGGGGGGCACCCCACTTGGCTTGGGGGGCAAGTCCCCCCCCCTTGGCCGCCGCCCCCCTTGGAGATCCCATCTCCTAGGGACGGCGCCTCCCCTAGGGGCCCTATATATAGTGGGGGGAGGGAGGGTAGCCGCACCAAGTCTCTGGCGCCTCCCTCTCCCCACGTAACACCTCTCTCTCATTGGAGCTTGGCGAAGCCCTGCCGAGATCACCGTTGCTTCCACCACCACGCCGTCGTGCTGCTGGATCTCCATCAACCTCTCCCTCCCCTTGCTGGATCAAGAAGGAGGAGACGTCTTCCCAACCGTACGTGTGTTGAACGCGGAGGTGCCGTCCGTTCGGTGCTAGGTCATCGGTGATTTGGATCACGACGAGTACGACTCCATCAACCCTGTTCTCTTGAACGGTTCCACTCGCGATCTACAAGGGTATGTAGATGCACTCCCCTCTCCCTCGTTGCAAGGGTATGTGATGCGTAGAAAATTTTAAAATTCTGCTACGTTCCCCAACAACTCCGGGGTCTCCAAGTTTCTTTGGTATTCCACCCTTAAAAGTATAATTAGCAAGCACGGTGGAAATTTCAGCTTCCGGTATCTTTCTTTTATTAGTAATGATATCCTTCATATATTTAGCATAAGGATTTGTTTTGAGTACATTAGTTAATCGCATACGCAAAAAGATAGGCCTAATCATTTCAGCAAAGCGCTCAAAATCCTCATCATCCTTTTTCTTGGATGGTTTCGGAGGAAAAGGCATGGGTTTCTGAACCCAAGGTTCCCTTTCTTTACCATGTTTCCTACCAACAAAGTCTCTTTTATCATAACGTTGATTCTTTGATTGTGGGTTATCAAGATCAACAGCAGGTTCAATTTCTACATCATTATCATTACTTGGTTGAGCATCATCATGAACATCATCATTAATATTTTTACTAGGTTCATGTTCATTACCAGATTGTTTTTCAGCATCAGAAATAGAAATATCATTTGGATTATCAGGTGGTTCAGCAATAGGTTCACTAGAAGTTTGCACAGTTCTATCATTTTCCTTCTTCCTCTTTTTAGAAGAACTAGGAACATCAATATTATTTCTTTGAGAATCTTGCTCGATTCTCTTAGGGTGGCCTTCAGGATACAAAGGTTCCTGAGTCATTCTACCAGTTCTAGTAGCCACTCTAACAACATAATCATTTTTCTTACTATTCATTTCATCAAGCACTTCTTTTTGAGCCTTAAGTACTTGTTCTACTTGAGTGGTAACCATAGAAGCATGTTTCTTAACAAGTTTAAGTTCAACTATAATATCAGCCATATAATCACCCAAGCGTCTAATCATATAACCATTTTCTTTTAATTGTCTACCAAAATAAGCATTGAAGTCGTCTTGCTTAAACATAAAGTTATCAAACTCATCCAAGCACTGACAAGCGATTTTAGTAGGAGGGTTTTCAGCTTTATCATATCTATAGAGAGAATTTACCTTTACTACCTGTGTCAGGATATCGGGATCAGGAGGTTCTTTAGTAAATAAAGAATTGAGATCATATGTTTCTTCAACAGGCGGTATATTAAGACCATGTATTTCTTCAATGGGAGGTAAATTCTTAACGTCTTCAGCTTTAATACCTTTTTATTTCATAGATTTATTTGCCTCTTGCATATCTTCGGGACTGAGAAATACAACACCTCTCTTCTTCTGAGTTGGTTTAGGAATAGGCTCAGTAATTGGAGTAGGAGTTAGCTCAGGAGGTGCCCAATTATTTTCATTTGTCAACATATTATTCAATAGAATTTCAGCTTCATCCGGTGTTCTTTCCCTGAAAAGAGAACCAGCACAACTATCCAGGTAATCTCTGGAAGCATCGGTTAGTCCATTATACAAGATATCAAGTATTTCAGGTTTCTTAAGGGGATGATCAGGAAAAGCATTAAGTAACTTGAGAAGCCTCCCCCAAGCTTGTGGGAGACTCTCTTCTTTAATTTGCACGAAGTTGTATATTTCCCTCAAAGCAGCTTGTTTCTTATGAGCAGGGAAATATTTAGCAGAGAAGTAATAAATCATATCCTGGGGACTACGCACACAACTAGGATCAAGAGAATTAAACCATATCTTAGCATCACCCTTTAATGAGAATAGAAATATTTTGAGTATATAAAGGTAACACGATCTCTCATCATTAGTGAACAGGGCAGCTATATCATTTAACTTGGTAAGATGTGCCACAACAGTTTCAGATTCATAGCCATAAAATGGATCAGATTCAACCAAAGTAATTATATCAGGATCAACAGAGAATTCATAATCCTTATCAGGAACACATATAGGTGAAGTAGCAAAAGCAGGGTCGGGCCTCATTTTATCTCTAAGTGATTCTTTGTTCCATTTATTTAATAGCCTCTTAAGCTCATATCTATCTCTACAAGCTCAAATAGCGGCAGAAGATTCCATATCAAAAAGATAGCCCTCGGGAATAACAGGCATATTTTCATCATCACTATCATCATCGTATTCAGATTCAATAATTTCTTTTCTCTAGCCCTAGCACTTTGTTCATCAAGAAATTCACTAAGGGGAACAGTAGTATCAGGCATAGAAGCAGTTTCATCATAAGTATCATGCATAGCAGAAGTGGCATCATCAATAACATGCGACATATCAGAACGAATAGCAGAAGCAGGTGTAGGTGTCGCTAACTTACTCATAACAGAAGGTGAATCAAGTGTAGAGCTAGATGGCAGTTCCTTACCTCCCCTAGTAGTTGAGGGATAGATCTTGGTTTTTGGATCTCTCAAGTTCTTCATAGTGATAAGCAGATATAAATCCCAAGTGACTTAAAAAATAGAGCTATGCTCCCCGGCGACGGCGCCAAAAATTAGTCTTGATAACCCACAAGTATAGGGGATCGCAACAGCTTTCGAGGGTAGATTATTCAACCCAAATATATTGATTCGACACAAGGGGAGCCAAAGAATATTCTCAAGTATTAGCAGCTGAGTTGTCAATTCAACCACACCTGGAAACTTAGTATCTGCAGCAAAGTGTAGTAGCACAGTAATATGATAGTGGTGGTAGCAGCAACAAAAGTAAAGACAACAAAAGTAGTGTTTTTGGTATTTTGTATTGATTGTAACAGTAGCAGCGGGAAAGTAAATAAGCATAAACCAGTATATGGAAAACTCGTAGGCACCGGATCGGTGATGGATAATTATGCCGGATGTGGTTCATCATGTAACAGTCATAACATAGGGTGACACAGAACTAGCTCCAATTCATCAATGTAATGTAGGCATGTATTCTGTATATAGTCATACATGCTTATGGAAAAGAACTTGCATGACATCTTTTGTCCTACCCTCCCGTGGTAGCGGGGTTCTATTGGAAACTAAGGGATATTAAGGCCTCCTTTTAATAGAGAACCGGAACAAAGCATTAGCACATAGTGAATACATGAACTCCTCAAACTATGGTCATCACCGGGAGTGGTCCCGATTATTTTCACTTCGGGGTTGCGGGATCAAAACACATAGTAGGTGACTATAGACTTGCGAGATCGAATCAACAACTCACATATATTCATGAAAACATAATAGGTTCAGATCTGAAATTATGGCACTCGGGCCCTAGTGACAAGCATTAAGCATAGCAAAGTCATAGCAACATCAATCTCAGAACATAATGGATACTAGGGATCAAACCCTAACAAAACTAACTCGATTACATGATAAATCTCATCCAACCCGTCACCGTCCAGCAAGCCTACGATGGAATTACTCACACACGGCGGTGAGCATCATGAAATTGGTGATGGAGGATGGTTGATGATGACGACAACGACGAATCCCCCTCTCTGGAGCCCCGAATGGACTCCAGATCAGCCCTCCCGAGAGGTTTTAGGGCTTTGCGGCGGCTACGTATCGTAAAACGCGATGATTTCTTCTCCCTGACTTTTTTCTCTCTGAAAGCAAAAATATAGAGTTGGAGTTGGCGTCGGAGGGCATCCAGGGGACCCACGAGGTAGGGGGCGCACCCTAGGGGGGGGCGCCCCCACCCTCGTGAGAAGGGTGTGGGCCCCCTGGTCTTCATCTTTGGCGAGGATTTTTTTTATTGTTTTTTCTAAGATGTTCCATGGAGTTTCAGGTCATTCCGAGAATATTTGTTTTCTGCACATAAAACAACACCATGGCAATTCTGCTGAAAACAGCGTCAGTCCGCGGTAGTTCCATTCAAATCATACCAGTTAGAGTCCAAAACAAGGGCAAAAGTGTTTGGAAAAGTAGATACGACAGAGATGTATCAAGCCCAGCAGAGACCCCGTTTTACCCCGAACTCGGGAGGACCCCTTCAGCATAACCATGGAGGCCACAATCACATTGGAGGGAGTTCGCACAACCATAGTGGCTCCAAGAACGGGAATGGTAATGGAGGAAGCAACGGACATAACCGTTCCAACCCGGCAACGCCCGCCAAGAAAGATCTAAGCCACGTTACTTGCTACAAGTGCCAGAAGACTGGACATTACTCCAATGAATGTCCTGAAGCTAAGAATGGAAACGATAATGGAAGCTCTGGGAAGAAGCCCAACCCTTTCAACAGGGGACAAGTGAACCACGTTAACGTGGAGGGGGTTGAAGCCCAGCCAGATGCAGTAATAGGTAAGTTTTTGGTTAAGTCTTTTACTATAGTCGTACTTTTCAATACTGGTGCATCACATTCATACATATCAAGCGGATTTGTGGATAAGTATAAACTGCCCACCAAAGTTCTTTGTACACCTATGTTAGTGAGCTCGCCAGGAGCAGAGTATATGGCAAGCCAAGGATGTTTTCAGATGCCATTGACCATAGGTAGGCATGTTTTCCCCTCAGAACTGATAATTTTGGAGTCACAAGGTTTGGATGTGATTCTGGGTATGGATTAAGGCCTCCTTTTAATAGAGAACCGGAACAAAGCATTAGCACATAGTGAATACATGAACTCCTCAAACTAAGGTCATCACCGGGAGTGGTCCCGATTATTTTCACTTCGGGGTTGCCGGATCATAACACATAGTAGGTGACTATAGACTTGCAAGATAGGATCAAGAACTCACATATATTCATGAAAACATAATAGGTTCAGATCTGAAATCATGGCACTCGGGCCCTAGTGACAAGCATTAAGCATAGCAAAGTCATAGCAACATCAATCTCAGAACATAATGGATACTAGGGATCAAACCCTAACAAAACTAACTCGATTACATGATAAATCTCATCCAACCCATCACCGTCCAGCACGCCTATGATGGAATTACTCACGCACGGTGGTGAGCATCATGAAATTGGTTATGGAGGATGGTTGATGATGACGACAGCAACGAATCCCCCTCTCCGGAGCCCCGAACGGACTCCAGATTAGCCCTCCCAACAGGTTTTAGGGCTTGGCGGCGGCTCCGTATCGTAAAACACGATGATTTCTTCTCTCTCATTTTTTTCTCTCTGGAAGCAAATATATAGAGCTGGAGTAGGCGTCGAAGGGTTTCCAGGGGGGCCACGAGGTAGGGGGCGCACCCTAGGGGGGGCGCCCCCCACCCTCGTGAGAAGGGTGTGGGCCCCCTAGTCTTCATCTTTGGCGAGGATTTTTTATTGTTTTTTCTAAGATGTTCCATGGAGTTTCAGGTCATTCCGAGAATATTTGTTTTCTGCACATAAAACAACACCATGGCAATTCTGCTGAAAACAGCGTCAGTCCGCGGTAGTTCCATTCAAATCATACCAGTTAGAGTCCAAAACAAGGGCAAAAGTGTTTGGAAAAGTAGATACGACAGAGATGTATCAAGCCCAGCAGAGACCCCGTTTTACCCCGAACTCGGGAGGACCCCTTCAGCATAACCATGGAGGCCACAATCACATTGGAGGGAGTTCGCACAACCATAGTGGCTCCAAGAACGGGAATGGTAATGGAGGAAGCAACGGACATAACCGTTCCAACCCGGCAACGCCCGCCAAGAAAGATCTAAGCCACGTTACTTGCTACAAGTGCCAGAAGACTGGACATTACTCCAATGAATGTCCTGAAGCTAAGAATGGAAACGATAATGGAAGCTCTGGGAAGAAGCCCAACCCTTTCAACAGGGGACAAGTGAACCACGTTAACGTGGAGGGGGTTGAAGCCCAGCCAGATGCAGTAATAGGTAAGTTTTTGGTTAAGTCTTTTACTATAGTCGTACTTTTCAATACTGGTGCATCACATTCATACATATCAAGCGGATTTGTGGATAAGTATAAACTGCCCACCAAAGTTCTTTGTACACCTATGTTAGTGAGCTCGCCAGGAGCAGAGTATATGGCAAGCCAAGGATGTTTTCAGATGCCATTAACCATAGGTAGGCATGTTTTCCCCTCAGAACTGATAATTTTGGAGTCACAAGGTTTGGATGTGATTCTGGGTATGGATTGGCTATCGATGTATGGAGGAAACATCGATTGCGCCAGTAAGTCAATTTTTCTCACCACCCCAGAAGGAAGAAGGATCAAGTATGTATCCCGGCATGTGCCGATTAGGACTCAAGTAAATTCCTTATCAGGAGTTGTACAGGAGGAAGTACCAGTGGTGAAGGATTTCCCGGATGTATTTCCAGAAGAGTTGCCAGACATGCCACCAGATAGAGACATCGAGTTTTTGATTGAGCTCTTGCCAGGCACAGGGCCAATATCTAAGAGACCGTATAGGATGCCCGCACAAGATTTACAGGAAATTAAGAAGCAGATTAAGGAGTTATTGGATAAAGGATATATTCGCCCAAGATTGTCACCTTGGGGATCACCAGTGCTTCTAGTGGAGAAGAAGGATGGATCGTTAAGGATAGTTGTTGATTATCGAGGATTGAATGAGGTGACGATCAAGAACAAGTACCCACTGCGGATGATCAATGATTTGTTTGACCAGCTGCAAGGAGCTAAGGTGTTTTCCAAGATCGATCTGCGATCAAGGTACCACCAACTGAAGATTCGAGAGCAGGATATACCTAAGATAGCTTTTACCACAAGGTACGGGCTATATGAGTATACCATTGTGTCATTTGGCCTGACTAACGCACCTGCCTATTTTATGAACATGATGAACAAGGTGCTTATGGAGTTTTCGGATAAGTTCATCATGGTGTTCATTGATGATATTCTGGTCTACTCGAAGAATGAAGAGGAGCATAAAGAGCATTTGCGTTTGATGCTTGGGAAGCTCAGAGAACATCAGCTATACGCCAAGTTTAGCAAGTGTGAGTTTTGGTTGAAGGAAGTTGCAGTCCTTGGACATGTTATATCCGGAGAAGGAATAGCGGTAGACCCCACCAAAGTTGTCACTATGACCAATTGGGAGGCACCCACGACAGTTGGAGAGATTCGGAGTTTTCTTGGACTCGCAGGATACTACCGGAGGTTCATTGAAAATTTCTCGAAGATTGCAAAGCCTGTGATGGAGTTTTTGAAGAAGGACACCAAGTTCAAATGGACTGAGGAATGTGAGGCTAGTTTTCAGGAGTTGAAGAAACGCTTGGTTACATCACCAGTATTGATTATGCCAGATCAACGCAAAGATTATGAAGTATATTGCGACACTTCTCGTCGAGGACTTGGATCCGTATTATGCAGGACGGAAGAGTTGTTTCATATGCCTCACGACAGCTTAAACCCCATGAGTTGAATTACGCTACCCATGATTTGGAGTTAGCAGCCGTAGTGCATGCACTTGGAGACATTTTCTCATCGGAAACCATTGTGAGGTATACACGGATCACAAGAGTTTGAAGTATATCTTCACGCAGAAAGAGTTGAATCTCAGGCAGAGGAGATGGTTGGAACTCATTAAAGATTATGATCTAAAGTTGCATTATCATCCCGGAAAGGCTAACGTAGTAGCCGATGCGTTGAGCCGCAAGAGTCATGTCAATACACTCATGACCGGAGAGTTACCCAAGGAGTTAGCAGAAGACCTTCGTGAGCTATGTTTGGAGATAGTTCCGAGAAGTTATGTAGCCTCTTTGGAGATTAAATTTACTCTGATGGATAAGATCAGAGAAGCTCAGAATACGGACAAGGAGATAGACGAGATAAAGGAAAGGATGAGCAAAGGAAAGGCTAAAGGATTTCGTGAGGATGAGCACGATACCTTATGGTTTGAGGACCGCATATATGTGCCAAATGATCAAGAGATCAGGAAGCTGATTTTGCAGGAGGCCCATGATTCGCCATATTCGATTCACCCAGGAAATACCAAGATGTATCTGGATTTGAAGGATAAATGCTGGTGGACCGGAATGAAGAAGGATATTGCACAGTATGTAGCAGTTTGTGATGTATGTCAGAGAGTGAAGGCAGCGCATCAGAAGCCAGCAGGATTGCTACAACCATTGCCGATACCCGAATGGAAGTGGGACAGGCTAGGCATGGATTTTATCATGGGATTACCCAGGACTCGTTCAGGCTATGACTCGATATGGGTTGTAGTCGATCATTTGACGAAAGTAGCTCATTTCATCCCAGTGAAGACCACTTACACCAGTGCTAAGTTGGCAAAGATATACATGACCAGGATCGTATGTTTGCATGGAGTTCCGAGGACCATTGTATCAGATAGAGGAACCCAGTTTACCTCAAAGTTTTGGAATTAGTTGCATGAAACTTTGGGTACCAGGCTAGAGTTCAGTACAGTTTTTCATCCGCAGACGGATGGACATACTAAGAGAGTCAATCAGATTCTGGAGGACATGTTGAGAGCTTGTGCACTAGATTATGGATCTAGTTGGGACGATAATTTGCCTTACGCAGAGTTCTCTTACAACAACAGCTACCAAGCTAGTTTGAAGATGGCCCCTTTCAAAGCATTGTACGGAAGGAGGTACAAAACACCGTTGTTGTGGGATGAAGTTCGAGACCGACAGTTGTTTGGACCAGATTTTATTAAAGAATCTAAAGAGAAGGTTAAGCTGATTCGCGATAGACTCAAGGTAGCCCAGTCCAGGCAGAAGAGCTATGCGGATTCTAAACGCAAGGAGACAGTTTACAAAGTTGGAGACAGAGTGTATCTTCGTGTATCCCCACTTCGAGGAGTGAAGCATTTTGGAGTTAAGAGAAAGCTAGCACCACGTTTTATGGGACCATACCGTGTTTTGGAACGTATGGGAGAAGTTGCTTACAAGTTGGAATTTCCCGAAGGATTGTTAGGAGTTCACGATGTGTTCCATGTTTCTCAGTTGAAGAAGTGCCACGCAGAGATGGATGATATTCCTCTGAGAGATACAATGCCACTGGAAACGATTCAATTGGATAGCGATTTGACCTACGAGGAGAAACCAGTCAAGATTCTTGATTTTGCCAGCCGAGTTACACACTACAAGGTTATCAAGTTTTGCAAGGTTCAGTGGAGTCACCATACCGAAGATGAAGCCACCTGGGAACGCGAGGAAGACCTACGGCAGGATCACCCTCACCAATTTTCTAGCCAACCCGAATCTCGAGGGCGAGATTCATCTTAAGGTGGGTAGGTTTATAACGTCCCAAATTTTCAATTTGGAATGTTATACATTAGATCATCATTGCATATCATATTATATTGCATTTTGGCTTGACACTAGAAATTCTACGCAACTCAAGGACCCACAGAGAGAGTTGGGAATTTCGTTATTTTCATATTTGAGTTTTTCTCGAATATTGAAAAGAGGATCGTTTGATTTTAATTATTTTCTCTTCGAGTATTTCTTTTATGAAAATAAAAGAGAGAGGATAAAATGACTTCCTCAAAAATAAAGAAATATTGGAGATTTAATGTTAAAATCAAATAGGATTTTTATTCGGAGTTTTATTGCTATTTTATTTGAATTAGGAAAAATATGCGTTTTCAAAAATTGCACTAGAGTCCCAAATAAATGTTCACCTTGTCCGGTAGATTTTTAGAGGACGCGGAAAAATTATTTCAGGATTTTTGGAGTCTGTTTAGTATTTCTTTTCTCTGTTTTTCTGCGTGAAATATTTCAAAAAAAAGTCAACTGACCTAACCGGGCCATGTCCGCCTGGGACACTGTACCCGGCCGGCCCTTTAAAGGCCGAAGGCCTGAGCCGCCAACCCCTGCATCGAAACCCTAGCCCCACCTTGTAACCCGCGCCACCGACGCCGGACTCGCCGCCGATGCCGACACCATGCGTCGCCGCCGCCAGAACCCGCCGCCGCCCCTCGCAGCCACGCTGCCACCCCTCGCCGCCGACCCCGTCGCCACCCGCCGTTGCCCCGCCGCCCGTCGCCGCCGACCACCACCGCCGGACCCGCCGTTGTTCGCCGGACCCCGCCGGAGGTAGCCGCCGCCGCTGCCCTCGGTTTACGCGAGAAAACGGATCGGTTTTTTTCGAAAACCTCGATCCCCTTTTTTATTTTAGATCGGTTTTTTTCGGTTTAGTTATTTAACGAACGCCCATTCGTTCATTTCTTTTTAGGAACGATTTTCACCATTTAACCGGAGACAGCGAACGTTCGTTCGTTAGCCTGTTCGTCAGCTTTTATTTTTCTCGGATTTTTTCGCGATTATTTTCGATCGCGATTTCTGATCCGATTTTCGTTTTAGTTAAGCTTTTCGCTGTTTATCAGAATCAGGCCATTCAAGCGCCTAGAGTTTCGTCTCGAAACCCTCTTTCTGTTTAATCAACTTAAACAAGTTTTTGCTACTGTAAAATTTGACTTTACTCCATATTAGTAAACAAAGCTTGTTTCTTTCGCAGTTTGAGTTTCGTTGCTTCATTTGATTTGATTCTTTTGGCAAACCGGAGTTCTTAAGTTGAACTTTCTGGTGAGATCTTCTTATTTGATTTTTACCCGTGCATCTTGCTTGAGTGCTTATTGTATGCTTGTTTGTGATAGAGTACCCGGAGTGCGAAGCGTGCTACTACGAGTCTCTAGGTTTCACGGATCATCAGCAAGGCAAGTAACACTTTGATCATACCTCTTCACTACCCAGTTTTATTCCATTAGATCAATCCTCAAACAATTGCATGGTTAGGATCTAAATAAATTGTGGGTTGGGAAGTAGATGAGGTAGTACCTATTCACTTGTTTATTATCAAACCTTTGGGAGTTACTTCTACGTTGCTTATATTGCTATCCTATGCTTGTAGATGTGGATTGGGTGAGTGTATCCATGATAGATGTGAGTTTTGTTAATTAATTATTAACTTAAGGTGGCAACTTTAATACACATCTGGGTGGATTAAGGCACCTGGGGAACCCAATGTTGCCTGTATTTTTTGAAATCCCGGGGTACCGTGTGATTCTCCTATGGACTGCCACCCAGGCTCAAAGGGGTCATAAGATTATTCATGCTGGAAACTTCCGTTTGCAGCCACATGCCATTATGGGCTCTGGCATAGTAGAGTAAGTTGTGGGAAACCTTTCCATGATGGGCTAGGAGATGTAGGGGATTGTAGGTGTACAGGCCTATCTATCGGTTAAGCGGACCTCTTTGGAAAGACCGTGTCTCGGTCATCCGTTTCTCAAACATTATGTAGTGCGAGAAATCCAACGGAGGAGATCGAGTCTTGTGGGGAAAAGTGCACAAACCTCTGCAGAGTTTACAAACTAATCATGGTTAGCCGTGTCCCCGGTTATGGACATCTTGAGCATCTAGTTCTTGGATTATCATGTGGATCTCATCACTCTTAATATAATTTGATTGGGTTTAATGATGATATTTAATTGGGATTGAGATAGGGTTTACCATTCTCAATGTTTTTCAACCAACTTTGTAGTTAAATAAATCATATTCCTTTGTAGTAGGGAAAATTGGCTTTCCGCAAAACATATTAACCATACAGCCTCCACTAGCCATATATGCATGTAGAGATAACCTTATTCTGTTCATTACTCTCTAGTGTTACATTGCCAGCATATTCTATGTGTTGACCCGTTTCGGGCTGCAACTATCATGTTGGAGACTTTTCAGACGACGAGTAAGGAGCCTTAGGTCGTGGTCTTTCACTCAGTGATGCCGTTGGAGTTGATGGACTCACTTTATCTTCCAAGCCATCTGTTGTTATCGTATTAGATGGCTTTAAGCCATATTTATTGTAATACGATCTCTTTTGAGACATTCGATGTAATAAGTGTGTGACTGCTACTCTGTTATAAATCCTCAAGTACTGTGCATGTCAGCATTACCAATCCTGGGATGACAGTGATGCACAGAGATCAGACTGTTTGAGGTCTGTTCGCTACAACCTTCCTCCTCATAAGTCCTCCTTCTTCGTCCGTCCTTGCCATGGCCGGTGTGCAAACCTCTAGGTCGAGAACTACTCGTAACGTGGGAGCGGCAACCAAGGCTACGGAAAGAAAAGAGGGCTCGCTTATACGTCTCCAACGTATCTATAATTTGTTATTCTTCCATGCTATTATATATTCTGTTTTGGATGTTTAATGGGATTTATTATACACTTTTATATCATTTTGGGACTAACCTATTAACCCAAGGCCTAGTGCAAATTGTTGTTTTTTTTGCCTATTTCAGTGTTTCGCACAAAAGGAATATCAAATGGAGTCCAAACGGAATGAAACCTTGCGGGAGCGTGATTTTTGGAACAAACGTGATCCAGAGGACTTGGAGTGGATGTCAAGCAACCAACGAGGTGGCCACGAGACAGGGGGCCCGCCAACCCCCTGGGCGCACCCTCCCCCCTCGTGGCTGCACCGACCTACTTCTTCCTCCTATATATGTTCATATACCCCGAAAATATCCATGAGCACCACAAAACCCTATTTCCATCGCTGCAACCTTCTTTACCCGTGAGATCCCATCTTGGGGCCTTTTCCGGCACTCCGCCGGAGGGGGCATCGATCACAGAGGGCTTCTACATCAACACCATAGCCTCTCCGATGATGTGTGAGTAGTTTACCTCAGACCTTCGGGTCTATAGTTATTAGCTAGATGGCTTCTTCTCTCTCTTTGGATCTCAATACAAAGTTCTCCTCGATCTTCTTGGAGATCTATTCGATGTAACTCTTTTTACGGTGTGTTTGTCGAGATCCGATGAATTGTGGGTTTATGATCAAGATTATCTATGAACAATATTTGAATCTTCTTTGAATTCTTTTATGTATGATTGGTTATCTTTGCAAGTCTCTTTGAATTATCAGTTTGGTTTGGCCTACGAGATTGATCTTTCTTGCAATGGGAGAAGTGCTTAGCTTTGGGTTCAATCTTGCGGTCCTCAATCCCAGTGACAAAAAGGGAAACGACATGTATTGTATTGTTGCCATCGAGGATAAAAAGATGGGGTTTATATCATATTGCTTGAGTTTATCCCTCTACATCATGTTATCTTACCTAATGCGTTACTTTGTTCTTATGAACTTAATACTCTAGATGCATGCTGGACAGCGGTCGATGTGTGGAGTAATAATAGTAGATGCAGGCAGGAGTCGGTCTACTTGTCACAGACGTGATGCCTATATACATGATCATGCCTAGATATTCTCATAATTATTCGCTTTTCTATCAATTGCTCGACAGTAATTTGTTCACCCACCGTAATACTTATGTTATCTTGAGAGAAGCCACTAGTGAAACCAATGGCCCCCGGGTCTATTCTCCATTATATTAATCTCCCATCAACAAGTTATTTGTGGCACCTTTTATTTTGTAATCTTAACTTTTAATCTTTATCATAAAAATACCAAAAATATTATCTTATCATCTCTATCAAATCTCACTTTTGCAAGTGGCCGTGAAGGGATTGACAACCCCTTTATCGCGTTGGTTGCAAGGTTCTTATTTGTTTGTGTAGGTACGAGGGACTTGTGTGTGGCCTCCTACTGGATTGATACCTTGGTTCTCAAATACTGAGGGAAATACTTACGCTACTTTGCTGCATCACCCTTTCCTCTTCAAGGGAAAAACCAACGCTTGCTCAAGAGGTAGCAAGAAGTATTTCTAGCGCCGTTGCCGACGAGTCTACACACAAGTGAAGACATACCAAGTACCCATCACAAACTCTTATCCCTTGCATTACATTATTTGCCATTTGCCTCTCGTTTTCCTCTCCCCCACTTCACCCTTGCCGTTTTATTCGCCCTCTTTTTCTGTTCCCCTTCACTTTTCTAGTTCGTCACTTTTTGCTTGCTTCTTGTTTGCTTGTGTGTTGGATTGCTTGCTTGTCACGATGGCTCAAGATAATACTAAATTGTGTGATTTGCCAATACCAACAACAATGATTTTCTTAGCACTCCGATTGCTAATCTTACTGATGATGAATCTTGTGAAATTAATGCAGCTTTGCTGAATCTTGTCATGAATATCCATTCGCCGGCCTTCCTAGTGAAGATGCCGCTACCCATCTAAATACCATTGTTGATTTATGTGATATGAACAATAAGAAATATGTGGACAATGATATTGTTAAAATGAAGCTATTTTCGTTTTCCTTAGAGATTGGGATAAAACTTGGTTTTCATCTTTGCCTAAAAATAGTATTGATTCATGGAATAAGTGCAAAGATGCTTTTATCTCTAAATATTTTCCTCCCGCTAAGATCATCTCTCTTAGAAACGATATTGTGAATTTTAAGCAACTTGATCATGAACATGTTGCACAAGTTTGGGAGAGGATGAAATTAATGATACATAATTTCCCACACATGGTTTGAATTTATGGATGATTATACAATTTTTTATGCCGGATTGAATTTTGCTTCTAGAAATCTTTTAGATTCGGCCGCGGGAGGCACTTTTATGGAAATCACTTTAGGAGAAGCTACTAAACTCCTAGATAATATTATGGTTAATTATTCTCAATGGCACACTTAAAGATCTACTAGTAAAAAGGTGCATGCAATTGAAGAGATTAATGTTTTGAGTGGAAAGATGGATGAACTTGTGAAATTGTTTGCTAATAAGAGTGTTTCTTCTAATCCTAATGATATGCCTTTGTCTACTTTGATTGAGAATAATAATGAATCTATGGATGTGAATTTTGTTCGTAGGAACAATTTTGGTAACAATGCTTATAGAGGAAATTTTAATCCTAGGTCGTTTCCTAGTAATTCCTCTAAAAATTATGGTAATTCCTACAACAACTCTTATGGAAATTTTAATAAGATGCCCTCTGATTTGAGACTAGTGTTAAGGAATTTATGATTTCACAAAAGCATTTCAATGCTTTGCTTGAAGAAAAATTGCCCAAGATTGATGAGTTGGCTAGGAATGTGGATAGAATTTCTCTTGATGTTGATTATTTGAAACTTAGATCTATTCCACATAAGAATGATACCAATGAGTCTCTCAAGGCCATGAGAATTTCCATTGATGAGTGCAAAGAAAGAACCGCTAGGATGCATGCTAAAAAAGATTGCTTTGTGAAAGCGTGTTCTTCTAGTTTCCACGATAATAATGATGAAGATCGAAAATTTATTGATGTGTCTCCTATTAAATATTTGTTTTGCAATATGAATCTTGATAATGATGGAACTGGAGATGAGTCAACTTTAATTAGAAGGCGTCCCTATGATTCGGAGTTTTTAGATTTTGATGCAAAAATTAACAAAAGTGGGATTGGAGAGGTCAAAACTTTAGATAGCAATGAAACCCACTATCTTGGATTTCAAGGAATTTAATTATGATAATTTCTCTTTAATAGATTGTTTTTCCTTGTTGCAATCCGTGCTAAATTCTCCGCATGCTTATAGTCAAAATAAGGCTTTTACTAAACATATCGTTGATGTTTTAATGCAATCTTATGAAGAAAAACTTGAATTGGAAGTTTCTATCGCTGGAAAACTTTATGATGAGTGGGAACCTACTATTAAAATTAAAATTAAAGATCCTGAATGCTATGGGTTGTGTGATTTGGGTGCTAATATTTCTACGATTCCTAAAACCTTGTGTGATTTGCTAGGTTTCCATGAATTTGATGATTGTTCTTTAAACTTGCATCTTGCGGATTCCACCATTAAGAAACCTATGGGAAGAATTAATGATGTTATTATTGTTGCAAATAGGAATTATGTGCCCGTAGATTTCATTGTCCTGGATATAGATTGCAATCCTTCATGTCCTATTAGTCTTGGTAGACCTTTCCTTAGAACGATTGGTGCAATTATTGATATGAAAGAAGGGAATATTAGATTCCAATTTCCGTTAAGGAAAGGCATGGAACACTTTCCTAGAAAGAAAATTAAATTACCTTATGAATCTATTATGAGAGCCACTTATGAATTGCATACCAAAGATGATAATACCAAGATCTATCCTTGCTTTTATGCCTAGCTAGGGGCGTTAAACGATAGCGCTTGTTGGGAGCAACCTAATTTCATTTTTGTTTCTTGGTTTTTGATTATGTTTAGTAATAAATAATTCATCTAGCATCTGTTTAGATGTGGTTTTATGCTTTTAATTAGTGTTTGTGCCAAGTAGAACCTTTGGGAAGACTTGGGGAAAGTCTTTGCGATCTTGCCGTAAAAAACATAAACTTTAGCGCTCATGAGATTAGCTACAACTTTTTACTAGAGAGTGATATTTAGTTGATTATTTTATTTGCAGATGATTAATAGATAAATTACTAACGTTGAGGAATTTATTTTAGAATTTTTGGGGTTCCAAAAGTATTCGAAACCTACAGATTACTACAGATTGTTCAGTTTTTGACAGATTCTGTTTTTCGTGTGTTGTTACTTATTTTGATGAATCTATGGCTAGTAATGGAGTTTATGAACCATAGAAAAGTAGGAAAATAGTAGGTTTAACACCAATATAAATAAATAATGAGTTCATTACAGTACCTTGAAGTGGTGTTTAGTTTTCTTTCCCTAACGGAGCTCACGAGATTTTCTGTTAAGTTTTGTGTTGTGAAGTTTTCAAGTTTTGGGTAAAGATTTGATGGATTATGGAACAAGGAGTGCAAAGAGCCTAACCTCGTGGATTCCCAAGGCACCCCAAGGTAAAATCCAAGGACAACCAAAAGCCT